>NC_134397.1:204647214-204711452 GCF_050003625.1 Haematobia irritans | reverse complement strand
TTCCAAGAGGCTCCGGAGTTCAAATCTGGTGATCGGTTTATATGGGGGCTATATATATATATATATATAATATATATATATATATATATATATATATATATATATATATATATATATATATATATATATATATATATATATATATATATATATATATATATTTATATATATATATATATATATATATATATATATATATATATATATATATATATATATATATATATATATATATATATTTATATATATATATATAATATATATATATATATATATATATATATATATATATATATATATATATATATATATATATATATATATATATATATATATATATATATATATATATATATATATATATATATATATATATATATATATATATATATATATATATATATATATATATATAATTAGGAACTAATGTGGATCAATTTTTGCATGGTAATTAGAGACCATATACTAACACCATGTACCAAACTTCAGCCGGAACGGATGACATTTGCTTCTCTTAAAGGCTCCGCAAGCCAAATCGGGGGATCGGTTTATATGGGGGCTATATATAATTATGGACCGATGTGGACCAATTTTTGCATGGTTGTTAGAGACCATATACTAACACCATTTACCAAATTTCCTTCTCTTAGAGCAATCGCAAGCCAAATTTGGGGGTCCGTTTATATGGGGGCTATACGTAAAAGTGGACCGATATGGCCCATTTGAAATACCATCCGACCTACATCAATAACAACTACTTGTGCCAAGTTTCAAGTCGATAGCTTGTTTCGTTCGGAAGTTAGCGTGATTTCAACAGACGGACGGCCGGACGGACATGCTCAGATCGACACAGAATTTCACCACGAACCAGAATATATAATAATTATGGGGTCTCAGAGCAATATTTCGATGTGTTACAAACGGAATGACAAAGTTAATATACCCTCATCCTAGGTGGAGGGTATAAAAAACTGATTTAAGTCCACTAAAGTCATGATTGAATCAGAAAAAAATTATAATTTAAAAAAAAAAATCCAAATCAATAAAAGCAAACAGCATTGATTCAAATCCACGCTAGATTATACATTTTAAATTTTCATTATTTTTCCATTATTTTATTAACTTTCAAATGCTTTATCCATGCAAATATCACCAAAAATGTTCAATTAAAATTCTAATTGAGTCCTAAAAATATTCAATTAAAAACTTTAATTGATTCAATTAATTTTGTAGCTTAAACAAAAACCAATTACAAAAATTAATTTTTGTCAAATAAATAATTTTTAAGTTTTTTTGTGCAATTTTTCTAAAATGTTTTGCAAGTTTTCGTACAAAATTTGAATAACTAGTACAATTTGATTATTTTTCACTCTGTTTTTAACCTATTTGAAACAAAAAAAGTTGAAATCGCCCATTAAAAATATGAAAAAAGCGAATTATAAAAAAATGAATTAAAAGACCTTCCTGTGCAGTTAAAATAAAGAACATCTTTGGACGGAGATTTTTAGAAGTTCTTGTGCGTTAGGACGAACTTCCAATTTTTTGCTGGGTCTCAAAGAGAATACTTTATAAGAACGGGGAATTTCGTTTGTCTAAACTTTCGTTCCGGAAGAAAGTATTTTTTCTTTGCGTGTAGATGATCGCAAAATGTGAAAGTCGACTTTACTACAATTTAAAAAAGACGAAAAATCGAATTACCCAAATCTACTGTTTTCAAACTTGGAAAACGTCGAAAAATCGATTCCGCAAAATTTTTATAAAGTCTGAAAGTCGAAATGTCCATTTCATACACGCCATGTGCATTGATATGCTTCAATATCACCATCGATATTCTATCAGTTCAGGTTTTTGTTACGGAAAATTTTGGCTTGCCGTTAGATCGGAAGCCACGAATGCGATGAATAAAAAATTGTGTGCATCACATTACAATATCCTCAATATTTGTTTCTCTGTGCCATTTATTTTAAAATCTATCCTAAATAGGATACATATATACAGATATACGATGGATATGAAAGTGTAAAATTATTCCGTTTTATCCGCAGCTAAAGCACTTTAAAAAGTCGACTTTTCAAAATTTTGAAAAATCGAAAAGTTGACTTTTTGATTCTGATTACAATCCTAAGAAGAGAAACTTTATATAGTTGAAGCGATGTTAGGCCGAAACTGTGACGTAAATACGCCCACTTCTTTTACACTTCGCCGAAACTGAAGAATGGTGTATTGAGATCCAGTGGACAGAACAAAACCATGGTCCTGGACGCTCATTCATGGTCCCCATATAACTAGAAGTAACATCTTGAACTATGTTTCATGTGATCATATGTTTCATGTGATCTCTTGACATTCAATAGGTTAGTTCCTTTCAAACCAGTGTGTAGGTACCTACTTCTTTTAAGCAGCCATTGTAAGGGAGAGAAGCTATCAGGTTGAGTCGATTTGTATGTTCAACCAGAAAAAAAGTCCCATTTTATAAATAAGATAAGTGTTAATTAACATCTTCAATTTCAGAGAGACACAAAGAGATAGAGAGAAATGTAAAACTTTTCCCCATCTCAAATTAAAGTCAATCAGTTCAAAAACAAATGCTGTTGCGATCGGTAATAATCGGAAGTTTATTAAATTCATTCATTTATTGTCATCATTATAACCAAAGCAGTGAATCCCCTTTGTTTACTTTATTGGCAAGATTACGTTCGAGATTAGCTATGATTTTCCTTAAAATGTGCTAATGTGTTAATTAATAAGTCACCATCATCAAGTCAACTAGAGAATAATTAATCGGATAATTAAATACAACAAAATAAAAAACAAAACCGACCCTAATTAGTGCTACGTGGAAAATAAAGGAAAGCCAAACGTTGATAAAAAAAATATGACAAAATATTTGATATCAGTGTTCTTTACGCTTGTGACGTATATAAATGAAGCTCCAGCACAATTTAGCACTGTACCTCCGACTATCTGTCCTCAATATTTTCAATATTTTCACGATGGATCTGGATACTATGCTATACTCACCATGCCTTACGTTTCAAGTAGAATGGAATTGGGAGTAAATTTAAGTCAAAGGGAACCATTGCATCAGGTAAAGAACACTTAGACTATATGCAAAAGTCCTAAAGCTCAAATATTAAATAAAATATAAAACCTATATTAAAAGTATACCTCATTCCAATATAGTATATACCAATTTAGAATAAAATGCATAACATTACCGTTATCGTCGAAAAAATGTATAAAATCATTTGAGTTCACAATCCAAAAATACTTGTTTTTGAAAACTGGTATAGAGGCAAAAATTTTGCTTAATCAAAAAAAAATTAACTTTAAAAATGTTAGACTATTGACCCGGTACAATTTCCTTCAAATCTTGTTATATTAGGAAATAATGTATTTTGTATAGCAGTAATAAAATATTTGACACTTGCATCTACACAAATAAAATTTATACACACAGAATAAAGTAAATGATAAATGAAACATATGATTGCACACACGAATATGTTTAGCATTATCTGAAAGCCTAAGAAAGAAAGATCAATATGACTATATTGTCTTATTAAAATCAATTTGTTTATTAATTCAGGAATGTCTATCTCGATACACGTGCAAATTGGAAAACAATTTCGAAAAATACAATAATTTTGAGAAAATTACATTGCACACATGGATATTATGTTCATGACATAACAGTCAAATCGAAAGATGTTTATATTTGTTTAAGGATATGATATTATCAATTCATCTGCTCCCTCAGGAATGCTTAGTTTATGGCTAAGTTATATTATATGAAAAATTATAATAAAATAATGTCTAAATATATAAGTGAAAATTTTGTTTAAGCACTCAAAAAAAAATTACTTAAATAACAGGTTGGCTGCTAAGTCCCCGGTCTGACACATAGATGGCGTCACTAGTATTAAATGCATATTATTTTTATATAGTACCAACCTTCAAATGATTCGTTTGACGTCTGTAAGTCAATTAGTTTGTGAGATAGAGCGTCTTTTGTGAAGCAACTTTTGTTATTGTGAAAAAAAGGAATTTCGTGTTTTGATAAAATACTGTTTTCTGAAGGGAAAAAATAAGGTGGAAGCAAAAACTTGGCTTGATAATGAGTTTCCGGACTCTGCCCCACGGAAATCAACAATAATTGATTGGACGCCCGAAAGAGGTGGTTACCGACGAAAACATCAAAAAAATCCACAAAATGATTTTGAATGACCGTAAAATGAAGTTGAAGCTCAATGACAAGGGACCTCCTTTTTATAGCCGAGTCCGAACGGCGTTCCACATTGCAGTTAAACCACTTAGAGAAGCTTTGAAACCCTCAGAAATGTCACCAGCATTACTGAGGTGGGATAATACACCGCTGAAAAACTTTTTGGTGTTCGGTCGAAGCAGGAATCGAACCCTCGACCTAGTGTATGCAAGGCGGGCATGCTAACCATTGCACCACGGTGGCTCCAAAATGATATCAAAAGAACGTGTTGGTCATATCATTCATCAATATTAGGATATGCGGAAGCTCTGTGCAAAATGGGTGCCGCGCGAGCTTACATTTGACCAAAAACAACAACGTGTCGATGATTCTGAGCGGTGTTTGCAGCTGTTAACCCGTAATACACCCGAGTTTTACCGTCGATATGTGACAATGGATGAAACATGGCTCCATCACTACACTCCTGAGTCCAATCGACAGTCGGCTGAGTGGACAGCGACCGGTGAACCGTCTCCGAAGCGTGGAAAGACTCAAAAGTCCGCTGGCAAAGTAATGGCCTTTGTTTTTTGGGATGCGCATGGAATAATTTTTATCGATTATCTTAAGAAGGGAAAAACCATCAACAGTGACTATTATATGGCGTTATTAGAGCGTTTGAAGGTCGAAATCGAGGCAAAACGGCCCCATATGAAGAAGAAAAAAGTGTTGTTCCACCAAGACAACGCACCGTGCCACAAGTCATTGAGAACGATGGCAAAAATTCATGAATTGGGCTTCGAATTGCTTCCCCACCCACCGTATTCTCCAGATCTGGCCCCCAGCGACTTTTTCTTGTTCTCAGATCTCTAAAGGATGCTCGCAGGGGAAAAATTTGGCTGCAATGAAGAGGTGATCGCCGAAACTGAGGCCTATTTTGAGGCAAAACCGAAGGAGTACTACCAAAATGGTATCAAAAAATTGGAAGGTCGTTATAATCGTTGTATCGCTCTTGAAGGGAACTATGTTGAATAATAAAAACGAATTTTGACAAAAAAATGTGTTTTTCTTTGTTAGACCGGGGACTTATCAGCCAACTGTTATTAGACTATTGACCCGCTACACATTTCTTCAAATAATGATATATTAAGAAATAATGATAAATTAAAATACATGAGATTTTTGATATAAAATTGCACACACGAATATGTTTAAAATTGCCTGAACCTCTGATAAAGAAAAAACAATATGACTATATTCTCTTATGAAAAACAATTCGCTTATTTATTCAGGAAAGGCTGTATTGACACACATGCAAATTGACAGAGATGAAACTATGAAAATATATGGGTTATTATTAACCCACTCTAATTAAAATTTCTTTTCATCTAATTTTTGGAGAAACTTTACGTCAATTTATAGAAAATTACACTGCACACATGGATATTATTTTCATGGCATAACAGCAAATTTGAAAGATGTTCATATTTCTGTGACGATATTCTATTATCAATTCATCTGTTCCTTCATAAATGTTTTTTTTTCTAATGGCTGTGTTAAATTCTTTTTTCTCGAATTGTAACTATTTACTTCAAGATTCTTTTGACATTCCTTAATAATTAGAAAAATTAAGGTTAAATAAAAAACTACTTGGTATTATTGTGAATAGATGCCTTACTTTTCGATCGATGACATTATTGCTATTACGAGGGTTGGATTCTATATGTTGAGATTAGAGTACAAAAACAAATATTATTAATCGAAAATCGCGTAATTGTTTTTCAAAATATTCACCCATTAAAATCTATAAATTTTTACATGCATTCTAAACGCATCTATCAGATCCTCACGTATTGAAGAACATTGACAATTCATATTATTTTTTACGTATGAGAATAAAAATAAAGCATTCGCTGCCAAGTCAGGACTATACGCCTCATGTTAGAACACCTATACATTGGGGCAAATGCGCATATATGCACGATTCACGTCATCATAGACGTGTTTCAAAGAACCGCGATCGTAGTTTTGGAGCATTTCTTTTGACCAATCGACACGAGCTTTTTTGAGCGATTGTGTGTGATTCATCCACGGTTGCCACAGTTAGTAGAATTCTACCAAAAATTTTAGATTTTTTAGTGTTTGGTAGATTGGTAAATTCATGACGTGTTAGTAGATTTTACCAAATATTCATATCCAACTAAGAGGTACTTCACATATCTTCTATCTACATTTGGACAAAATTTTCTATGGAAATAAAATTTTGAGAAAATTTTCTTTAGAACTAAAGTGTTGATAAAATTTTCTAAGGAAATAAAATTTTGGCAAAATTTTTTAAAAATATACAATTTTGACAAAATGTTATACAGAAATACAATTTTGAAAAAAATTTCTATAGAAATAAAATTTTGACAAAATTTTTTATAGAAATAAAATTTTGACCAATTTTTCTATAGAAATAAAATTTTGACCAATTTTTCTATAGAAATAACATTTTGACAAAATTTTCTATAGAAATAAAATTTTGTCTATATGGAGGCCTTACCAAATGGACCGATAAAACTAAATCATATACACTTTGTATGGTTCTAAAATGCCAGTATATTTTCAATTTGTGGCAAATCGGATAAAAACTAAATTTTTTAGTAACCCTAGGATTTAAATCGGGAGTTCGGTGTAATGGGGCTATACCAAAATATGGAAAGATACACACAGTATTCAGCACATTTTATTGTAGTTCTAGAATCTCGACCCCACATTGGAGAGCCGGTTTATAAGGGGGCTATATCAAAAGCTGTACCCATAATCAATATATTCGGCACACCCTTTTATGGTCCTAGAATACCCCTAGATTTCCAACTTAAGGCAAATTGGATAAAAACTACGGATTCTAGAAGCCCAAGAAATAAATATGGAGATCGGTCTATATGGGGGCTATATCGAAACATGGTCCGATAATCAACATTTTCGGCACATCTCTTTATTTTCCTAGAATACCTCTAGATTTCCAATTTCATGCACCGGTACTCACCATTTTCGACACACGTCCTTTTGGTCCTAGAGTACCTCTAGATTTCAAATTTCAGGCAAATTGGATAAAAGCTACGGATTCTAGAAGCCCAAGAAGTGAAATCGGGAGATCGGTCTATATGGGTGCTATATCAAAATATGGACCGATACTCACCATTTCCGGCACACCTCCTTAAGGTCCTAGAATACCTCTAGATTTCCGATTTGAGGCAGCACCGGTACTCACCATTTTCGACACACGCCTTTATAGCCCTAGAATACCTCTAGATTTCAAATTTCAGGAAAAATTGGATAAAAACTACGGATTCTAGAAGCCCAAGAAGTAAAATCGGTAGATCGGTCTATATGGGGGCTATATCAAACCATAGACCGATACACCCCAATTTCAGTACACCTCTTTATGGTCCTAGAATACCTCTAGATTTCCAATTTCAGGCAAATCGGATAGAAAATACACTTTCTAGACGCCCAAGAAGCAAAATCGGGAAATCGGTCCATATGGGGGCTATACCAAAACATGGACCGATAGGCACTGTTTTCGGTAAACTTTTTGATGGTCCCAAAATACCTCTAGATTTTCAATTTCAGGCAAATTGGATAAAAACTACAGTTTTTATAAGCCCAAGACCCCAAATCGGGATGTTGGTTTATATGGGGACTATATCAAAACTTGGACCGATATAGCCCATCTTCGAACTTGACCGCCTGCAAACAAAAGACGAATCTGTGCTAAATTTCAGGACGATAGCGCCGTTATAGAAGGCTGTAGCGTTATTACAACAGGCAGGCAGACGGACATTCTTATATCGTCTTAAAATTTCTCCCTGATCAAGAATATTACTTTATATAGTCGGAAATCGATATTTCGATGTGTTACAAACAGAATGACAAACTTATTATACCCCCGTTACCATTCTATGGTGGTGAAATAAAATTTTTCTATAGAAATAAAATTTTGACAAAATTTTCTATAGAAATAAAACTTTGACAAAATTTTGTACAGAAATAAAACTTTGACAAAATTTTGTATAGAAATAACACTTTGACAAAATTTTGTATAGAAATAAAATTTTGACAAAATTTTGTATAGAAGTAAAATTTTGACAAAATGTTCTATAGAAATAAAATTTTGACAAAATTATCTATATAACTTCGAAAAAATTTTGTATAGAAATAAAATTTTGACAAAATTTTGTATAGAAATAAAATTTTGACAAATGTTCTATAGAAATAAAATTTTGACAAAATTTTCTATAGAAATAAAAGTTTGACAAAATTTTGTATAGAAATAAAATTTTGACAAAATTTTGTATAGAAATAACATTTTGACAAAATTTTGTATAGAAATAAAATTTTGACAAAATGTTCTATAGAAATACAATTTTGACAAAATTTTCTATAGAAATAAAACTTTGACAAAATTTTGTATAGAAATAAAATTTTGACAAAATTTTGTATAGAAGTAAAATTTTGACGAAATTTTCTATTGAAATAAAACTTTGACAAAATTTTGTATAGAAATAAAATTTTGAAAAAATTTTGTATAGAAATAAAATTTTGACAAAATGTCCTACAGAAATAAAATTTTGACAAAATTTTCTATAGAAATAAAATTTTGACAAAATTTTGTATTGAAATAAAATTTTGACAAAATTTTGTACAGAAATAAAATTTTGACAAAATGTTCTATAGAAATAAAATTTTGACGAAATTTTCTATTGAAATAAAACTTTGACAAAATTTTGTATAGAAATAAAATTTTAACAAAATTTTCTTTAGAAATAAAATTTTGACAAAATTTTCTATAGAAATAAAACTTTGACAAAATTTTCTATAGAAATAAAATTTTGACAAAATGTTTTATAGAATTAAAATTTTGACAAAATTTTCTATAGAAATTAAATTTTGACAAAATGTTCTATCGAAATAAAATTTTGACAAAATTTTCTATAGAAATAAAACATTGACAAAATTTTCTATAGAAACAAAATTTTGACAAAATTTTCTATAGAAATAATATTTTTAAAAATTTTCTATAAAAATAAAGTTCTGGCAAAATTTTCTATAAATATAAAATTTGTTTAAAGTAGTAAAGTAAAATTCTGAGAAAACATTGTAAAGAAATAAAATGTTGACAAAATTTTTTATAGAAATAAAATTTTGACAAAATTTTTTATAGAAATAAAACTTTGACAAAATTTTCTATAGAAATAAAATTTTGACAAAATTTTGTATAGAAATAAAATATTGACAAAATGTTCTATAGAAATAAAATTTTGAGAAAATTCTCTTTATAACTGAAGTGTTGATAAAATTTTCTATAGAAATAAAATGTTGACAAAATTTTATTTCAATAGAAACACAATTCTAACAAAATTTTCTACAGAAATAAAATTTTGACAACATTTTCTATAGAAATAAAATTTTGACAAAATGTTTTATAGAAATAAAATTTTGACAAAATTTTCTATAGCAATAAAATTTTGACAAAATGTTCTATCGAAATAAAATTTTGACAAAATTTTCTGTAGAAATAAAACTTTGACAAAATTTTCTATAGAAATAAAATTTTGAAAAAATTTTCTATAGAAATAATATGTTTACAAAATTTTCTATAAAAATAAAATTTTGACAAAATGTTCAATAGAAATAAAATTTTGAAAAAATGTTATACAGAAATAAAATTTTGACAAAATTTTCTATAGAAATAAACTTTGACAAAATTTTCTATAGAAATAAAATTTTGACAAAATTTTCTGTAGAAATAAAATGTTGACAAAAGTTTCTATAGAAATAAAACTTTGACAAAATTTTCTATAGAAATACAAGTTTGACAACATTTTCTATAGAAATAAAATTTTAAGAAAATTTTCTATAGAAATAAAATTTTGACACAATTATCTATAGAAATAAAATTTTGACAAAATTTTCTATATAAAATAAAATTTGGCAAAATTTTCTATAGAAATACAATTTGACAAAATTTTCTGAAAAATACAATTTTGACACAATTATCTATAGAAATAAAATTTTGACAAAATTTTCTATAGAAATAAAATTTTGACAAAATTTTCTACAGAAATAAAATTTTGACAAAATTTTCTATAGAAATAAAATTGTGACAAAATTTTTTATAGAAATAAAATGTTGATAAAATTTTCTAAACAAATACAATTTTGAGAAAATTTGCTATAAAATAAAATTTTGGCAAAATTTTTTAGAAATAAAAAGTTGATAAAATTTTCTATAGATATAAAATTTTGACACAATTTTCTATAGAAATAAAATGTTGATCAAATTTTCTAAAGAAACACAATTTTGAGAAAATTTTCTATAGAAATACAATTTTGACAAAATTTGCTATAGAAATAAAATGTTAACAAAATTTTCTATAGAAATAAAATTTTGAGAAAATTTTCTATAGAAATAAAATTTGACAAAATTTCCTATAGAAAAAAAAAATAAAAAAAAATTATATAAAAAATAAAATTTTGAAATATTTTTTTTTTAAATAAAATTTTGACATAATTTTCTTTACAAATAAAATTTCGACAAAATTTTCTATAGAAATAAAATTTTGATGAAATTGTCTATAGATATAAAATTTTGATAAAAGCTTCTAAAGAAATACAATTTTACAACATTTTTTTAGATATAAAATTTTGAGAAAAATTTTTATAGAAATAAAATTTTGAGAAACTTTTCTATAGAAATATAATTTTTTGACAAAATAAAATTTTTTGATTTGGTAGTTTTTTGGTAATATTAGCTAGCAAAATTTTTTGCTGGTCGACAAAAAGCGAGTTAAAAAAATGTAATTAAAACCACTTCCTGTGTAGTTAAAATAAAAATCAACCTTTGGGAGGACATTTTATGAAGTGTCTTTTGAAGAATTTCTAAAGTTTTTTGCTGGATGGGCAATAATGCGCCCATCATAAATATTATGTGGTACTAAAGACACTTTTGTAATTTTAAACACCAATTTTTGTTCCTTCAAACTTCGAAATTTTCTCTAACAAGTGAAACAAATTAAATATGTCTAATAAATTATCTTGTATTTGTCGAAGAAATTATCTTGAATTTGTGAAATCGGCGCGATATTTGCGATTATAATACAGTTTAGTTAAAATTTTCTACAATTTTCCTTTCTGGTATGATAGTCACATTTTATTGTTTGATATGCTAGTGACTGGTTGATATTTAATTAACTTTTGTAATTCGGCCGTCCGGCCGAAATTACTTTATACTTTTTCTATATTAATTTCCCATTATTCTTCCTAAAATTTAATTCAATTTCCTTGATAGCTCTTTTCTTGGAAATTTGTTTTCGTTTAATATTTTTGTTGTAAGTATTTGGTGATATGAGTTGTTTTAAATTTGCATATGAGTAATATTTAATGATTTTCTAAATATTTGCTTTTTTTATTAACAACTAAATATGAGTGTAATTTATGGTGGGTAGTATTATTTAATCGGACTTTTCCCTCATATTTTACGATCTACACTTCTTATCGACTATTTGTTTTTCATATGACTTTTAAATAACCGGTTTTAGAGACGCATCTGCCTATTGCGGTAATTCTGTAGTGATTCATGAATAATGCTGGAATTTCTTTGCTGTGGTAATAAAATGACAAAACGTGCTGTAGTATGCTTCCCAGTCTAAGAGGGATTTTTATAAGCCAGTGGATTTTTGTCTTTCGAGGTAATGGGTTACTGTTCACTTTATTATGAATAACGAAAGACATCTTTATTGGCAATTATAAAATGGTTAAACAATGTGATCGTAACCTAAGAAGTTTTAAGAACTGATCGATAATTTAAGAAAAAATTTTTTTTTCAATAAAAAGTTAGATTTTTAATACAAAAACGCCAATTTTTGGCCACAACTGTTTCTTGAATATTAAAAAAAACAAAAAAACAAAAAATAAAATTTTGTATACCGTAAAATTTGAATATAATTCGCAAAAATATGTCAAGGAGTGGCAAATTAACCATTCTGTTATATACAACTGCTGAATTTTCGTATAACAAAAAAAAAAAAAAGACAAAAACCAACCGGGGATTTTTGTAAACATTACTCTTACTTATATACAAATAATGAACAACAAAAAATCCCCTTGTTCCCATAGAAATGCTTATTACTTCTTCAAAAGTTTCAAGAGGCCATAAAGAAAGGTAAAGTGTTTTGGTGTGAATGCGATCCACATGATGATTAAACATGAATTTCAATACATATATCACACAAAAAAAAAAAAGTTAAAATAAATTTTAACACTTTTTATGGTTGGGAGTTGTGGTTAAATTTAAATCAGATAATCTTTATAAACGATGACAGGAATTTTATGCGGTTTGCAATATTTTAATAGACACTGTCTATAACAATAAATAAATTATAGAGAAATATAAAATATATACAATTTGTTGTTTAAGAATTAATTACCAAGTCATGAATATTAAATGTCAGCATATGCTATTGTTCAATGTCAATCAATAGTCAAAAATGTACCCAAATAAAGTAAAAGAAAAAACAATATCCATGACATTTGGGTATATCCCCACAATATTTTTAGAAAAACTACATAGATGCTTAAGTTTACTTTCAGGAGAATCGATCCAATACGAATTTAAGCTAAATTGTAGTCATGAAAATTGTAATCATAATATTTTTCGAAATTTATATTTATTTATTGTATTTATTATTAAGTTTCAGGCTCACTTAGACTATTCAGTCTATTGTGATACCACATTCAACTAAAAGTACCTATTACATATGGGCACTTCTAGTTTTAACCACTGAAACTTCTCTATTATTTTCTGTTGTTGAACCAACCAGATTGTTCCAAAAACATTAACAGACTGCTTAAGTTAACGTTTTCCAGGTCCGCCAGTAATCTAAAGCTATATACCCCTTAAATTTGCTTACGCCGTACATAAAATGCAGGACACTCACACAAGAGGTGTTTAATTGATTCCTTTTCCTCCGCATCTGATAGCTCGCACAATAGTCATTATACTTCGCACCAATAGTTTTTGCAAATTCGCCAATCAGGCAGCGACCCGTTATAGCAGATATCAGGAGTGATATCTGACGTCTTGAGAACACTAGCATATCTAGTGTGCGGTTCAAGTTTCAATGGGGCAATATTTGTTTGGTGTTGTTACAACCCTTGCAACATTTGCCATCATGACAGCCTTCTCACGCAGTAAGAGCTTGCAGGTTGCCAGAGACATTCCAACATATTCTAGTTCCCCTGGAATATGTAAGGTAGTCCCTAGCCTTGCCAAATCATCAGCATCGGAGTTCCCCGGTATGTTCCTATAGCCAGGCACCCATATTAGGTGAACATTGTACTGCTCAACCATCTCGTTGAGAGATTTGCGACAGTCGATCGTCGTTTTCGAGTTAAGAAACACAGAGTCCATTTTATTGCAGGTTGACTGTCTGAGTATATATTAATGCCCACATTTTTTGGAACATTACTTCTCAGCCAATTCACCACCTATCTTATTGCCAATATTTCAGCCTGAAAAACACTACGGTAATCTTTTCGCTATTCGAAGTTCCAGATCTTTAGAATAGGAATTAGAGTTTCAAACTTTTTGTCGAAAAGTGGTTTCGCCAGAGTGTAATCCACTACGTTAAGCACATCTGACATTATTTTGAGGACCGAACTGTGACGTACAGTTTTTCCGACCACAGCGATAGCTTGCGCAACCGCACAGCCGTTGTTGCAGCTGACTGTTTGCCCAAAATGTCGAAAGGCAATAGATGCAGAATGACATTAAGGGAATCTGTTCCTGTCTTACTGAATGCGCCTGAGATACACAAGCACGCCATACGCTGACCTTTATCTAAACCTGTCGGTTACTGAAGTGCCGGCCACCAGGCTATAACACCATATAGCATTATAGGTCTAACCACTGCCGTGCATAGCCAATGCACAATTTTCGGTTTTAGTCCCCACTTTTTTCCTAGTGCCTATTTTTGCACGAGTACAAAGCTACCTTGGCTTTTCTAGCCCTTTCTTCAATATTAAGTCAATATTCAATATTAAACCATAGGGAATTTCAAACCCCCTAAGGATATGGGCTTAACCGTGGGAGTTTTGCGATCTTTGCAGTACATGACTAATTCTGTATTTATTTTAATAGGGATAGGAAGCCACCGTGGTGCAATGGTTAGCATGCCGGCCTTGCATACACAAGGTGGTGGGTTCGATTCCTGCTTCGACCGAACACCAAAAAGTTTTTCAGCGTTGGATTATCCCACATCAGTAATGCTGGTGACATTTCTGAGGGTTTTAAAGCTACTCTAAGTGGTTTCACTGCAATGTGGAACGCCGTTCGGACGCGGCTATAAAAAGGAGGTCACTTATCATTGATCTTAACATGGAATCGGGCAGCACTCAGTGATAAGAGAGAAGTTCACCAATGTGGTATCACAATGGACTGAATAGTCTATGTGAGCCTGATACATCGGGCTGCCACCTAACCTAACCTAACCTAACCATTTATTTTAATACAACTTAATTTAAATTAAATCGAATAGAAATATGTTGTTTAAAAATTTGGAATCGTATAATTTAACTATACTTGAACCTCCCGAAAAAAAAATTTTCGAGAGTTGACTCAAAGCGAAAATCACAAACAACAAAAAAAATTTATTTCTATAGATGATTTGTCAAAGTTTTTTTCGATAGAATATTTTGTCAAAATTTTATTTCTATAGAAAATTTTGTCAAAATTTTATTTCTATAGAAAATTCTGTCAACATTTTATTTCTATAAAAAATGTTGTCAACATTTTATTTCTATAGAAAATTTTGTCAACATTTTATTTTTATAGAAAATTTGGTCAAAATTTTATTTCTTTAGAAAATTTTGTCAAAATTGTATTTCTATGGAAAATTTTTGCAAAAATTTATTTCTCTGGAACATTTTTGCAAAATTTTATTTCTATAGAAAATTTTGTTAAAATTATATTTCTATAAAAAAATTTGTCACAATATTATGCTTATAGAAAATTCGGTCAAAATTTTATTTTTATAGAAAATTTTGTCAAAATTTTATTTCTATAGAAAATTTTGTCAAAATTTTATTTCTATAGAAAATTTTGTCAAAATTTAAATTTCTATAGAAAATTTTGTCAAAATTTTATTTCTTTTGAAAATTTTGTCAAAATTTTATTTTTATAGAAAATTTTGTCAAAATTTTATTTCTATAGAAAATTTTGTCAAAATTTTATTTCTATAGAAAATTTGGTCAAAATTTTATTTCTATAGAAAATTGTGTCAAAATTTTATTTCTATAGAAAATTTTGTCAAAATTTTATTTCTATAGAAAATTTTGTCAAAATGTTATTTCTATAGAAAATTTGGTCAAAATTTTATTTCTATAGAAAATTTTGTCAAAATTTTATTTCTATAGAAAATTTTGTCAAAATTTTATTTCTATAGAAAATTTTGTCAAAATTTTATTTCTTTTGAAAATTTTGTCAAAATTTTATTTCTATAGAAAATTTTGTAAAAATTTTATTTCTATAGAAAATTTTGTCAAAATTTTATTTCTATAAAAAATTTTGTCAAAACTTTATTTCTACAGAAAATTTTGTCAACATTTTATTTCTATAGAAAATTTGGTCAAAATTTTACTTCTTCAGAAAATTTTGTCAAAATTGTATTTCTATGGACAATTTTTGCAAAAAATGATTTCTCTGGAACATTTTTGCAAAATTTTATTTCTATAGAAAATTTTGTTAAAATTTTAGTTCTATAAAAAAATTTGTCACAATGTTATGCTTATAGAAAATTCGGTCAAAATTTTATTTCTATAAAAAATTTTGTCAAAATTTTATTTCTATAGAAAACTTTGTCAAAATTTTATTTCTTTTGAAAATTTTGTCAAAATTTTATTTCTATAGAAAATTTTGTCAAAATTTTATTTCTTTTGAAAATTTTGTCAAAATTTTATTTTTATAGAAAATTTTGTCAAAATTTTATTTCTATAGAAAATTTTGTCAAAATTTTATTTCTATAGAAAATTTGGTCAAAATTTTATTTCTATAGAAAATATTGTCAAAATTTTATTTCTATAGAAAATTTTGTCAAAATGTTATTTCTATAGAAAATTTGGTCAAAATTTTATTTCTATAGAAAATTTTGTCAAAATTTTATTTCTATAGAAAATTTTGTCAAAATTTTATTTCTATAGAAAATTTTGTCAAAATTTTATTTCTATAGAAAATTTTGTCAAAATTTTATTTCTTTTGAAAATTTTGTCAAAATTTTATTTCTATAGAAAATTTTGTAAAAATTTTATTTCTATAGAAAATTTTGTCAAAATTTTATTTCTATAAAAAATTTTGTCAAAACTTTATTTCTACAGAAAATTTTGTCAACATTTTATTTCTATAGAAAATTTGGTCAAAATTTTACTTCTTCAGAAAATTTTGTCAAAATTGTATTTCTATGGACAATTTTTGCAAAAAATGATTTCTCTGGAACATTTTTGCAAAATTTTATTTCTATAGAAAATTTTGTTAAAATTTTAGTTCTATAAAAAAATTTGTCACAATGTTATGCTTATAGAAAATTCGGTCAAAATTTTATTTCTATAAAAAATTTTGTCAAAATTTTATTTCTATAGAAAACTTTGTCAAAATTTTATTTCTTTTGAAAATTTTGTCAAAATTTTATTTCTATAGAAAATTTTGTCAAAATTTTATTTCTATAGAAAATTTTGTAAAAATTTTATTTCTATAGAAAATTTTGTAAAAATTTTATTTCTATAGAAAATTTTGTCAAAATTTTATTTCTATAGAAAATTTTGTCAAAATTTTATTTCTATAGAAAACTTTGTCAATTTTTTTATTTCTATAGAAAACTTTGTCAAAATTTTATTTCTATAGAAAACTTTGTCAATTTTTTTTATTTCTATAGAAAATTTTGTCAAAATTTTATTTCTATAGAAACTTTTGTCAAAATTTTATTTCTATAGAAACTTTTGTCGAAATTTTATGTCTATAGAAAATGTTGTCAAAATTTTATTTCTTTAGAAAATTTTGTAAAATTTTATTTCTATAGAAAATTTTGTCAAAATTTTATTTCTACACGCAAAGAAAAAAAACGTTTGGAAAACGTGTACCGAAAACGTTTTTCTTTTGTTAGAGTTTTTAGAATTGCTTCGAAAATTTAAAACTATTATCACCAAAGAAAAATTCGTTTGTTACAAAATTTTTATTTTTTCAATAAAAAAAGTTAGTTTTGAAACAACAACACAGTCCATTTCGTTTATATAAAACACTGTTCTTTTCTGACTTTAGGTCTTTAATAAGACACATTTTACAGTTCAAAATTTAATATACTACAATGTAATGTTGAACATTTTTCGGAATCTTCCGAACATATATTCCAGATATGTAAAAAAAAACAAAACAAAAAACTTTGGTCGAAGCAGGGATCGAACCCACGACCCTTGGCATACAAGTCGGACGTAGCAACCACTGCTCCACGGTGTCAAACTAAATGTTTGTTTCTGTTAAATAAACTTTGTTTATTCGGTTCGTGGGCGCCGCAAGCTATGCTATATAAATATAACTTATATGGATATTTATCTATTGATGACCATAACAGGTACATAGCTCAGTGGTTAGTGTGTTGGCTTACAAAGTGCATGGTCCGCGGTTCGATTCTCCGTCCAGGCGAAAGGTAAAAAAATTTTAAAAATTTATAAAATCGTATAATTTCTTCTACATTGTTGGTATTACAGGAAAAGGTGTTAAGAACTAAAAAACCTCTTGGGTGTGAGAAAGATATGAGGGAAAATGCAATTAGCAAGAAAATAATGTTTTTTGTTTTGAGTTTGTCTTTATGAAATTGTTTTTACATCCTGGAAAAGAATAAACGTTTATCACAAAAAGTATATACTTTTCTTCCAAATACACTTCCTTACAGCGAACAGCAAATGAGAAACGAACTTTGTTCGTCTAAAATTTCGTTTGGGAGGAAAGAATTATTTTTTGCGTGTACTTTTCTAGAAAATTTAAAATTAAAATTAACATGAGTAAGTTTAACTTAAATTATGTCCATCTTGATCTTCATATAGCTCCAACGACATTTTAGCTATATTTAATGCCAATTTTTCCTTCTGATAATTGGTCGATATGTTAGTTTTGCTGCAATTTGGGGATCGTGGTGAAGAATGTGGTGTTTCTGAAATGGCCGTCCATCCAATTTTAAATATTTTCCACTGTTGGTTAAGCTACTCATGTCAGTGATGCCAATTTGGTGCTTTTAGCACCAAATTTAGTGCTTTTTGATTTCCGAAAAGCACTAAATTGCCTTTTTAGTGCCTTTTCCAAACCAACATGGTGCTTTCCGGCATATTCATTTAGTGCATCTAGTGCTTCTTCAATTTGAACAGTATTAATTTAATTGACGATATCCTTTCATACAAAAATTCGGATTAGACTTTCAAAAGTTTATGAAACACAGCTATATTCCCAAATATAGAATTTGATTGTTATGAAGGTGGAATTGATTAGTTTTTTAATCATTGGTATTTTTTTTTTTTTTTTTAAGTAGAGCATTGAATTTTAACTGGTTTTAGTTAGAATTTATAATATATTTTTGGTGCTTTTTGCCCTTCGGGAGTTGGCATCACTGACTGTTGTAGGTATTTAAAATTTGGCTAGGTCGAGCTTACGGCTTTACGTGCTTATATTTGAATGGGTAGAGAAACTTCATATTTTCCCAGGCTGTTTTTAAGCAGAAAAATTTATTAAAGTGCACCGAATTACTTGATAATGTCTTAGAATGTCAAACTTCGGCTTGATATCTATTGCCGCTATATCATTTTCTAGACGAAATCAATTTCAGATAACATAATAGATCTATAGGATTTTCATAGGCACATACAAAAAGTCAACAAACATGTCTATATTCAAATAAGCTTTATATATAATGCACTTTTGTGCAATTGCCTAAAAATCGCATCAGATTTAAATATTTGCCATATTTTTTACTAGCATTGTGTTTCGTCCCAGGGTGTCAGCCGATTTAAATATTAATTGCAGAAAATTTAGACTTTCTTACATGTTTGTTTTTCAATTGCTTTTATTCACTAAAAAATAAAAAAGAAATTGACCAACCAGACCATGAAAAAAAAATTCAAAAGTTTTGATTTAATTTCGATTTATTAAATGACTCTTACTTACACATAAGTACCATAATTTAATATATCGTAAGAAACGTGAATAAAAATTTATATATTCGATATTTATTGATAAGATTGAATAGCACGGAGGTTATTTCAATGATTAGATTTACCTTTTTGATATAAGACAGTTTTGATTAAATTTTTTTTTTTTTTATCATATTTTCAATTTTCCAGAATTATTATGGCAAAATAAGTTTGGCAGAAGATCGAATAACCACAGAAAATAAAATACAAAATGGACAACCTGTCTTGTACCGTATTGATTTTCCATCTAATGAGGCGCCAAAGTTGACAAGGATAACCATTAATGGCCAGGACGTTTGCATTGACAATGAATGTGAGTTTATTAAAAAAGTGGAATAAATAGCAATGACTCACTCAGACAATTTGTGATATTAATTTGCCTTCAAAAATTGTATGAATCACACCTGAAGTTAAAATCAATTTATTCAATTTATTTATTTATTGTTTGCATTTCTTCAATTTTTTTATAATATAAATAAAAATTCTCCCTTTAATAACACATTTCAGATCCCCGGCCCAGTACAAGTTTATTTTTGCAACATAGCCTTCTCAGCACCAGACAAACATATACTGTACCCTACAATATCCGGAGACCAGAAGATAATACCATATCATTTCGTCAGGATAATAATCAAATATTTGCAACAGTACAACCAACCAGAACTAATGAAATTTCCACACAGTCAACAAGACAGCCGAGTAGACCAACAACTGTGGTAACTACTGGACCAAGACTGAATGCTGGACAAAGTTTCCAATGTGGTCAAGAATCTGGAGTTAGCGCTTTTATCTATGGCGGATCACAGATAACACGAGGTCAATATCCTTGGTTAACAGCTATTTATGTAAAATCAGCTGGTTTACGTTTCCTATGCGGTGGATCTCTTTTGTCCACTAGAACTGTTCTTTCAGCAGCCCATTGTTTTAAAACGACCAGTTTGACGGCAGATCGTTTGGTAGTAAATGTGGGTCGTTACAATTTAGAAGATTATCGTGAGACAAATTTCCAAACACGAGAAGTTCAAAATATTGTCATACATCCGGATTTCAGTACGAATGTATTTCCCGATGCAGATTTGGCTGTATTGCATTTGGATCAACCGGTGCAGTAAGTTATTTGATATAAATAAGTTATGAAGATAATTTTTCGTTAACTGGAATTTTAATTGTATAGGCCGTATATTCGGCCGAACCTAAGTTTCTTTTGAAAACCCCTTGTCGTAGCGCGTTACTTGAAAACACAAAGAATTTAATGAAACGTTCTAACTCAAGAAGATCGTACGCTTCCCGAAGTAAATTTAAATTTTCTACAAATGAAGACAACATCAGATTCTAGGTTCATAGGAAGCATTTTTGTTTGAGTTTAAGCATAGTTTTAGGTAAGGTCTAAGTGACAGCTCGCGTTGTGATTATGGAGTATGTTATGATATTCGGAATCGCAAATCGCAAAATTTTCATTTGGCGATATTTTATTAAACCTAAAACATACAAATTTGAATAGAATTAAAGTCCGATAGTATCTCAATTTTTTTATTATAAGAAAAATAAATTCTTGCGTTTGGTTATTCCGAATATCGGAACTGCGGATATTTTTATACCCTCCACCATAAGATGGGGGGTATATTAACTTTGTCATTCCGTTTGTAACACATCGAAATATTGCTCTAAGACCCCATAAAGTATATATATTCTGGGTCTGGGTGGTGAAATTCTGAGTCGATCTAAGCATGTCCGTCCGTCCGTCCGTCTGTTGAAATCACGCTAACTTCCGAACGAAACAAGCTATCGACTTGAAACTTGGCACAAGTAGTTGTTATTGATGTAAGTCGGATGGTATTGAAAATGGGCCATATCGGTTCACTTTTACGTATAGCCCCCATATAAAGGGACCCTCAGATTTGGCTTGTGGAGCCTCTAACAGAAGCATATTTCATCCGATCTGGTTGAAATTTTGTACATGGTGTTGGTATATGGCCTCTAATAGCCATGCAAAAATTGGTCCACATGAGTCAATAATTATATAGCCCCCATATAAACCGATCCTCAGATTTGGCTTACGGAGCCTCAAAGGGAAGCAAATTTCATCCAATCCGGCTGAAATCTGGTACATGATGTTGGTATATGGTCTCTAACAACCATGCAAAAATTGGTCCATATCGGTCCATAATTATATATAGACCGCATATAAACCGATCCCCAGATTTGGCTTGCGAAGCCTCAAAGATAAGCAAATTCATCCGATCAGGCTGAAATTAGGTACATGGTGTTAGTATATGGTCTCTAACAACCGTGCAAAAATTGGTCCATATCGGTCCATAATTATATATATCCCCCATATAAACCGATCCCCAGATTTGGCTTGCGGAGACTCAACGAGAAGCAAATTTCATTCAATACGGCTGAAATTTGGTACATGGTATTAGTATATGGTCTCTAATAACCATTCAAAAATTGGTCCATATCGGTCCATAATAATATATATCCCCCATATAAATCGATCCCCTAATTTGGCTTGCGGAGCCTCTAAGAGAAGCAAATTTCATCCGATCCGGCTGAAATTTGGTACATGGTGTTAGTATATTGTCTCTAACAACCAGGCAAAAATTGGTCCATATCGGTCCATAATTGTATATAGCCCCCATATAAGCCGATCCCCAGATTTGGCTTGCGGAGACTCAAAGAGAAGCAAATTTCATTCAATACGGCTGAAATTTGGTACATGGTATTAGTATATGGTCTCTAATAACCATTCAAAAATTGGTCCATATCGGTCCATAATTATATATAGCCCCCATATAAACCGATCCCCCGATTTGGCTTGCGGAGCCTCTAAGAGAAGCAAATTTCATCCGATCTGGCTGAAATTTGGTACATTGTGTTTGTATGTATTCTCTAATGACCATGCAAAAATTGGTCCACATCGGTCCATAATTATATAGACCCCATATAAACCGATCCCCCGATTTGGTTTGCGGAGCCTCTAAGAGAAGCAAATGTCATCCGATCCGGCTGAAATTTGGTACATGGTGTTGGTATATGGTCTCTAATAACCATTCAAAAATTGGTCCATATCGGTCCATAATAATATATATCCCCCATATAAATCGATCCCCTAATTTGGCTTGCGGAGCCTCTAAGAGAAGCAAATTTCATCCGATCCGGCTGAAATTTGGTACATGGTGTTAGTATATTGTCTCTAACAACCAGGCAAAAATTGGTCCATATCGGTCCATAATTGTATATAGCCCCCATATAAGCCGATCCCCAGATTTGGCTTGCGGAGACTCAAAGAGAAGCAAATTTCATTCAATACGGCTGAAATTTGGTACATGGTATTAGTATATGGTCTCTAATAACCATTCAAAAATTGGTCCATATCGGTCCATAATTATATATAGCCCCCATATAAACCGATCCCCCGATTTGGCTTGCGGAGCCTCTAAGAGAAGCAAATTTCATCCGATCTGGCTGAAATTTGGTACATTGTGTTTGTATGTATTCTCTAATGACCATGCAAAAATTGGTCCACATCGGTCCATAATTATATAGACCCCATATAAACCGATCCCCCGATTTGGTTTGCGGAGCCTCTAAGAGAAGCAAATGTCATCCGATCCGGCTGAAATTTGGTACATGGTGTTGGTATATGTTCTCTAATGATCATGCAAAAATTGGTCCACATCGGCCCATAACTATATATAGCCCCCATATAAACCGATCCCCAGATTTGACCTCCGGAGCCTCTTAGAGGAGCAAAAGTCATCCGATCCGATTGAAATTTGGTCCGTGGTTTTAGTATATTGTCTCTAACAACCATGCCAAAATTGGTCCATATCGGTCCATAATTATATATAGCCCCCATATAAGCCGATCCCCAGATTTGACCTCCGGAGCCTCTTAGAGGAACAAAATCCATCCGATCCGGTTGAAATTGGGTACGGGGTGTTAGTATGTAGTATTTAACAACCATGCAAGAATTGGTCCATATCGGTCCATAATTATATATAGCCCCCATATAACTCGACCCCCAGATTTTCGGTCTATAGTTATATATAGGCGATCCCCAATCACACAAAAATTTGTCCTTATCAGTTCATAATCATGGTTGCCACTCGAGCCAAAAATAATCTACCAAAATTTTATTTTTATAGAAAACATTGTCAAAAATGTTATTTCTATAGAAAATTTTGTCAAAATTGTATTTCTATAGAAAATTTTGTCAAAATTTTATTTCTATAGAACATTTTGTTAAAATTTTATTTCTATAGAAAATTTTGTCAAAATTTTATTTCTATAGAAAATTTTGTCAGAATTTTATTTCTATGGAAATTTTTTTTTCCAAATTTTACTTCTATAGAAAATGTTGTCAAAATTTTATTTTGTCAAAATTTTATTTCTATAGAAACTTTAAACTTAATTATATACGTATTTAATCGGCCTTTTTTAGTTTAATATATACCACGTATGGACTATGTGGTATATATTACGGTGTTAGGAAGTTTTAAGATACGTTGCCATCAGCAAGTGTTACCGCAACCCAAGTAATTCGATTGTGGATGACTGTCTTCAGTAGAAGTTTCTACGCAAGCCATGGTGGAGGGTACATAAGCTTCGGCATGGCCGAACTTACGGCCGTATATACTTGTTTGTTTCTAAACCCTTGATTTTTATACCTCTACCCCATGCCATACTATGGAACAGGGTATTATAACAGGTTGGCTGATAAGTCCCGGTCTGACACATAGATGGCGTCGCTAGTATTAACATGTTGGCTGATAAGTCCACGGTCTGACACATAGATGGCGTCGCTAGTATCAAATGCATATTATTTTATATAGTACCAACCTTCAAATGATTCGTCTGTAAGTCAATTAGTTTGTGAGATAGAGCGTCTTTGGTGAAGCAACTTTTGTTATTGTAAAAAAAAATGGAAAAAAGGAATTTCGTGCTTTGATAAAATACTGTTTTCTGAAGGGAAAAAATAAGGTGGAAACAGGCTTGATAATGGCTTGATCATAAGTTTCCGGACTCTGCCCCAGGGAAATCAACAATAATTGATTGGTATGCAAAATTCAAGCGTGGTGAAATTAGCACGGAGGACGGTGAACGCAGTGGACGCCCGAAAGAGGTGGTTACCGACGAAAACATAAAAAAAATCCACAAAATGATTTTGAATGACCGTAAAATGAAGTTGATCGAAATAGCAGAGGCCTTAAAGATACCAAAGGAACGTGTTGGTCATATCATTCATTAATATTTGGATATGTGGAAGCTCTGTGCAAAATGGGTGCCGCGCGAGCTCACATTTGACCAAAAACAACAACGTGTTGATGATTCTGAGCAGTGTTTGCAGCTATTAACTCGTAATACACCCGAGTTTTTCCGTCGATATGTGACAATGGATGAAACATGGCTCCATCCCTACACTCCTGAGTCCAATCGACACTCGGCTGAGTGGACAGCGACCGGTGAACCCTCTCCGAAGCGTGGAAAGACTCAAAAGTCCGCTGGCAAAGTAATGGCCTCTGTTTTTTGGGATGCGCATGGAATATTTCTTATCGATTATCTTGAGAAGGGAAAAACCATCAACAGTGACTATTATATGGCGTTTTTGGAGCGTTGAAGGTCAAAATCGCGGCAAAACGGCCCCATATGGAGAAGAAAAATGTGTTGTTCCACCAAGACAACGCACCGTGCCACAAGTCATTGAGGACGATAGCAAAAATGCATGGATTGGGCTTCGAATTGCTTCCCCACCCACCGTATTCTCTAGATCTGGTCCCCAGCGACTTTTTTTTTTGTTCTCAGACCTCAAAAGGATGCTCGCAGGGAAAAAATTTGGCTGCAATGAAGAGGTGATCGTCGAAACTGAGGCCTATTTTGAGGCAAAACCGAAGGAGTACTACCAAAATGGTATCAAAAAATTGGAAGGTCGTTATAATCGTTGTATCGCTCTTGAAGGGAACTATGTTGAATAATAAAAACGAATTTTGTGTGTTTTTCTTTGTTAGACCGGGGACTTATCAGCCAACCTGTTAAGTTAGTGCATGTGTTGGAAACACTCAGAAGGAGACGAGATAGACACATAGTGTCTTTGGCAATTATACTCAGGGCCGGCCCCTGGGCCGATAAAGCCATGTCCGTCTGTCTATGTGCTCCGCCCAAAGGCATTATCTGATTTAAATTTTAAGCCTATTTATTTATTTGGCGATATGGACCAATTTTTGTTTGATTGGCGATCGGCTATATATAACCATACACCGATATGCATCAATTGTTGCATGGCTGTTAGCGGCCATATACTAGCGCTATATACCAAATTTCAACCGAATGGGATGAATTTTGCTCCTCCAAGAGGTTCCGGAGGTTAAAATTGGGGATCGGTTTATATGGGGGCTATATATAATTATGAACCGATATGGACCAATTTTTGCATGGTTGTTAGAGACCATACACAACACCACGTATCAAATTTCAACCGGATCGAATGAAGTTTGCTCCTCTCAGTCGCTCCGGAGGTAAAATCTGGAGATCGGTTTATATGAGGGCTATATATAATTATGAACCGATATGGACCAATTTTTGCATGGTTGTTAGAGGCCATATAATAACACCACGTACCAAATTTAAACCGGATCGGATGAATTTTGCTCCTCCACGAGGCTCCGGAGGTCAAACCTGGGAATCGTTTTATATGGGTGCAATATATAATTATGAACCGATATGGACCAATTTTTGCATGGTTGTTAGAGACCATATACAACACCACGTATCAAATTTCAACCGGATCGGATGAAGTTTGCTCCTCTAAGAGGTTCCGGAGGTCAAATCTGTGGATCGGTTTATATGGGGGCTATATATAATTACGGACCGATATTGACCAATTTTTGCATGGTTTTTAGAGACCATATGTTAATACCATGTACCAAATTTCAGCCAGATCGGATGAAATATGCTTCTCTTAGAGGCTCCGCAAGCAAAATCTTTGGGTCCGTTTATATGGGGGTTATACGTAAAAGTGGTCCGATATGGCCCATGTGCAATACCATCCGACCTACATCAATAGCAACTACTTATGCCAAGTTTCAAGTCGATAGCTTGTTTCGTTCGGAAGTTAGCGTGATTTCAACAGACGGACGAACATGCTTAGATCGACTCAGAATTTCACCACGACCCAGAATATATATAAAGGGTGGTTAAATTGTAAAGGCCGATGTTGAATGTGAACCACACCTAAACGCCAAGTTTTTTTTCCAAATTTTATTTGACATTTCTCTATTTCAGACTTTCTCAATTTGAACCATGGAGAGATACACAATCCAACAACGTGTTAAATGGTTCCAAGAAATGGCAACAGTGGATGATCAATTTTCGAAGAAAATCATCTTCAGTGATGAGGCACATTTTCACCTCAGTGGATTCGTCAATAAACAGAATTGCCGCATTTGGGCGAATGAGAATCCAAGAGTGATTATCGAAAAACCAATGCACCCACAAAGAGTGACTGTTTGGTGCGGTTTATGGCGGCATCATCGTATTTTTTCCAAAATGAGGCCGGTCAGGTAGTTACTGTGAATGGTGTTCGCTATCGTGAGATGATAACGAACTTTTTATGGCCCGAATTGGAAGATATGGATGTGAGCGATATGTGGTTTCAGCAGGACGGTGCCACTTGCCACACAGCTAACGAAACAATGGCTCTTTTGCGCAACAAATTCAATGGCCGTGTTATCTCACGTAATGGCGATGTCAATTGGCCGCCAAGATCATGTGATTTGACACCGTTGGACTTTTTTTTTATTTATTTATTCATTCAGCTATGGTAAGCCAGCTTGAAGATAAATTCATTAGTACAATAGGTTTATATTTGAAAGAAAGGTGTACGTCGATAAGCCAGCAACAATTCCAGAGCTAAAGGATAAAATAATTCGGCACATTAACGGCATAGAACCTCCATTATGTCATTATGGCCCATTCTCGGCTATGTGCCGTCTTGAGATGATGGACACTTTTGTAGTTTTTAGTGTCAACTTTAGTCTTCAAAATGCCTCATGTGCAAAAGTCCAAACTATTGAGATCCTGGAGATGTTGGTGGCCATTGTGCTGTAACATAAAAATGAAGCGAGGAACCTCATCTTTAAGCCCTTCTTGGTTGACGTGGCTTGGTGCGATGTTGCTGAGTCCTTTTGGAATGTCCATGGTTTGCGGCCGAAATGTTTGTCTGTCCAGGGCTTCAATATTGTCTTTAGAACATTTGCCCGATAATATTCGACATTTATTTTGACCCCATGGTAGATGAATACGTGCGGGCACCGACCACCGGCCGTTAAGTTGGGTCACACCATTAGCATCAGAGGAGGCGGAGCTTTAGTTCTGGTAGCCTGTCGAAGTTGTACAAAAAAAG
This sequence comes from Haematobia irritans, assembly GCF_050003625.1. Lineage (NCBI taxonomy): Eukaryota > Metazoa > Arthropoda > Insecta > Diptera > Muscidae > Haematobia > Haematobia irritans. The sequence continues at coordinate 204,683,575 of NC_134397.1, read as the reverse complement.
TTTTACAAAAAAAGGTCAGCTGAAATCTTTTTTGGGCAAGTAAACCCGATCACTTTTTTGTTCACTTTTTAATGACTTCTCATCGGAGATAACCAAATTTGCTGACAACTTTCGTGCAAGTGAAGTATCTCCATGAATCTTTCTAGTCTAACTTTTTTGTGCATCGGTGAGCTCTTGCACTTTTTGGAACTTCAATGACTTTAGTCCAAGATCATTTTTCATCTCACGATACGTTCTAGTCACAAGCAAGTTTTATGCCACTGCGGCATAGACTTCGATCAATTTTGGCCTTCACTTTTCGGATCGTTTCTGGTGTTGTAACCGTTTATTCCCTTTTTGGGCGAAATGCAATACTGCCAGCATCACGGTAACGAGCAATGGTACTGGATGCTGGAGGACTCTAACCATACCCATTTGCGATTTTCCAGCCAAATATCGATCGATAGCCTCTAGTTGCTAGTGCCCGTATAAATAAGTTTATTGTAATTTGTAATTATAATAAATTAAATAATAAATAAATAATAGAGCAACCATGCTTGAAATCCATCACGAATAATTTTATTTCTGAACGCAATAGATCAACATGCATTTGAAAATTGTAAACAATAAAATAAACTATCACAATTATAAATATTTTAGCTCTGAGACGAGCGGTATAGAATTGATACCAGCTTGAATATTGCAATACATATCAGCCACACTGGCTGCAACGCTACATCAAAATATTATTTTTGGATGGTGACCGTGTAACATGTTTGAGGCAATCATGTTATTTTCTCGGAAATTATGCATCTGATGTCGGCAAGCATATTATTTTTAGCGAGAAAACAAAATTTTTTGACAAACATGTTACATGGCCACCATCCGAAACTAACATTTGAGGTGATCATATTCCTTCTCTGCGTGTAGTCTCATCCATTGTATACTACGTTTGGAATGTAAAATATGCATCCCATAGTGATTCATACTAAGACATTATACATATTTTATTTATTTTTTTTTTTTTTCAGTGTGCGAGTTTAGCCCTTTCCATATTAAAATTCACTTTTCCTCATTTTCCAATTCCATTTCAGATACACAATATTTGTGCGTCCCATATGTTTATGGAGCGAACCGGTTGATGCCAGCCTCATAGTGGGTACCACCGGTGTGGTTGCTGGTTGGGGTGGAGATGAGAATGGTCGAGAATTTACACCAATTCCCAAGAAAGTTGACACCAATATTGTCAGTGAAGTTGATTGTTTGCGATCATCCCAGGCCTACAGTGCATTGACGTCACAACGAACATTATGCGCCGGCAATCGAGATGGTACTGGGCCATGTATGGGTGATTCGGGGAGTGGCCTAATGATTAATCGCAATGATCGTTGGTATTTACGTGGTGTTGTCTCAGCCGGACAAACGAAACAACAACGATGTAATCTACTCGAGTATGTGGTCTTTTGTGATGTTGCCAAGCATCGTGATTGGGTTGAACAAAATATGTTGTGATTTAAGCTATTTTATGTTAGATTGTAAATTTTATTTAAAATTTTAAATTTAAGAAATAAATTGTTTAAGACAAAATATAAATGAATTTAAAATTCAAAGTAAACAAGTAAAAAAGTCTAAAGTCGGGCGGGGCCGACTATATTATACCCTGCACCACTTTGTAAATCTAAATTTTCGATACCACATCACATCCGTCAAATGTGTTGGGGGCTATATATAAAGGTTTGTCCCAAATACATACATTTAAATATCACTCGATCTGGACGGAATTTGATAGACTTCTACTAAATCTATAGACTCAAAATTTAAGTCGGCTAATGCACTAGGGTGGAACACAATGTTAGCAAAAAATATGGGAAACGTTTAAATCTGAAGCAATTTAAAGGAAACTTCAAAAAATTTTATTTATGATTTATCGCTCGATATATATGCATTAGAAGTTTAGGAAAATTAGAGTCATTTTTACAACTTTTCGACTAAGCAGTGGCGATTTTACAAGGAAAATGTTGGTATTTTGACCATTTTTGTCGAAATCAGAAAAACATATATATGGGAGCTATATCTAAATCTGAACCGATTTCAACGAAATTTGGCACGCATAGCAACAATGCTACTTCTACTGCCTGTGTAAAATTTCAACTAAATCGGAGTTAAAATTTGGCCTCTGTGGTCATATGAGTGTAAATCGAGCGAAAGCTATATATGGGAGATATATCTAAATCTGAACCGATTTCAACCAAATTTGGCACGCATAGCTACAATGCTAATTCTACTCCCTGTGCAAAATCTCAACTAAATCGGAGCAAAAAATTGGCCTCTGTGGTCATATAAGTGTAAATCGGCCAAAAGCTATATATTGGAGCTATATCTAAATCTGAACCGATTTCAACCAAATTTGGCACGCATAGCTACAATGCTAATTCTACTCCCTGTGCAAAATTTCAACCAAATTGGGCTAAAACTATGGTTTCTGGGACCGTATTAGTCCATATCGGGCGAAAGATATATATGGGAGCTATATCTAAATCTGAACCGATTTTAATAAAATTTGGCACACTTGACTATAGTACTAATTGTTCTTCTTGTGCAAAATTTTAAGCAAATTAGGGTAAAACTCTGGCTTCTGGGGCCATATAAGTCCATATCGGGCGAAATATATATATGGGAGCTATATCTAAATCTGAACCGATTTCTTCCAAAATCAATAGGGATCTATTCTGAACCAAAACACATACTTGTGCCAAATTTGAAGTCGATTGGACTAAAACTGCGACCTAGACTTTGATTACAAAAATGTGTTCACGGACAGACGGACAGACGGACATGGCTATATCGACTCAGGAGCCCACCCTAAGCATTTTTGCCAAAGACACCATGTGTCTATCTCGTCTCCTTCTGGGTGTTGCAAACATATGCACTAACTTATAATACCCTGTTCCACAGTGTGGAGCAGGGTATAAATAGAGAAACTCAGTAAAAAAGTTACTATCATAGCACAAAAGATTTTGGGAAGTTTTTCCAAAGACATTTGAGATATTAAATCTATATTTGAATATTCGTTTCAGCGCCATCTACACGTGGAAAAATAAGCCGTATTTCAATATTTTCCAAAAATCTTGTTCTTTTTGGCTCGATACGTATACTGCAATTAAACCAGATTCTTAAAAGGTTGTCCAAGACTGGTTCCCGGGGTACTGATAACGGGTTTGTGCTACTAACCTTTCCCAAGACTTGTCCTTTGTAATGAGTCAAAAACATGTCCCACATACGGTTGCCACAAATACTAAAAAATTTTGTCAAAATTTTACATCTATAGAAAATGTCGTCAATTTTTATATGTATAATTTTTTTTTCAATTTTTTTTTTATTGAACATTTTGTCAAAATTCTATTTCAATAGAAAATTTTTTATCTTTAGAGAAAATTTTGTCAAAAATTTATTTTTATAGAAAATTTTGCTTAAATTTTACTTCTATAGAAATTTATCAAAAAAATTTTATTTTTCAAGATAATTTTGTCAACATTTTTTTCCATTGAAAAATTTTATTAAAATTGTATTACTATAGACAATTTTGTCAAAACTTTATTTCTAAAGAAAATTTTTCAAAATTTTATTTCTATAGAATTTTTTTCAAATTTTATTTCTAAAGAAAATTTTGTGAAAATTTTATTTATGCAGAATATTTTGTCAAAATTTTATATCTATAGAAAATGTTGTCAAGATTTTATTTCTATAGAAAATTTTGTCAAATTTTATTTCTATAGGAAATTTTGTTTAAATTTTATTTCTATAGAAAATGTCGCCACGGGGAGCCACCGTGGTGCAATGGTTAGCATGTCCGCCTTGCATACACAAGGTCGTGGGTTCGATTCCTGCTTCGACCGAACACCAAAAGTGTTTCAGCGGTGGATTATCCCACCTCAGTAATGCTGGTGACATTTCTGAGGGTTTCAAAGCTTTTCTAAGTGGTTTCACTGCAATGAGCAACGCCGTTCGGACTCGGCTATAAAAAAGAGGTCCCTTGTCATTGAGCTTAACATGGAATCGGGCAGCACTCAGTGATAAGAGAGAAGTTCACCAATGTGGTATCACAATAGGCTGAATAGTCTAAGTGAGCCTGATACATCGGGCTGCCACCTAACCTAACCTATATCTATAAAATTTTGTTCAAGTTTTTTTATTGAACATTTTGTCAAAATTCTATTGCAATAGAAAATTTTGCCAAAATTTTATCTTAAGAGAAAATTTTGTTTAAATTTTACTTCTGTAGAAATTTATCAACAAAATTTTATTTTTCTAGATAAAAATGAAAAATTTTATTAAAATTGTATTTCTATAGAAAATTTTGTCAAATTTTATTTCTAAAGAAAATTTTGTTAAAATTTTATTTCTATAGAATTGCTTTTTAAATTTTATTTCTGTAGAATATTTTGTCAAAATTTTATATCTATAGAAAATTTTGTCAAGATTTTATTTTTATAGAAAATTTAGTCAAATTTTATTTCTATAGAAAACTTTGTTTAAATTTTATTTCTATAGAAAATGTCGTCAATTTTTATATCTATAATTTTTTTTCAATTTTTTTATTGAATAGAAAATTTTGCCAACATTTTATCTTAAGAGAAGATTTTGTCAAAAATTTATTTTTATAGAAAATTTTGCTTAAATTTTACTTCTATAGAAATTTATCAAAAAAAAATTATTTTTCTAGATAATGTTGTCAACATTTTTTTCCATTGAAAAATTTTATTAAAATTGTATTTCTATAGACAATTTTGTCAACATTTTATTTCTATAGAAAATTTTTGTAAAAATTTTATTTCTAAAGAAAATTTTGTCAAAATTTTATTTCTATAGAATTGCTTTTTAAATTTTATTTCTGTAGAATATTTTGTCAAAATTTTTTTCCTATAGAAAATTTTGTCAAGATTTTATTTCTATAGAAAATTTTGACAAATTTTATTTCTATAGGAAACATTGTTTAAATTTTATTTCTATAGAAAACTTTCTAAAACTTTTATTTTTATAGAAAATTTTGTCAATTTTCTTATTTCTATAGACAATTTTCTCAAAATTTTATTTCTATAGAAAGTCTGTCAATTTTTTCTTCGTTCACTGAAAAAAATTTCAGGAAAAATTTTCCAATTAAAATTTTAATTGAGTTTTAAAAAATATTCAATTAAAAATTTAATTGAATCAACAAATTTTTTAATTGAAACAAAAATCAATCACAAACAGTAATAGTATCAATTAATTTTTAATTGGGTCAATTAATTTTTTAATTGATACTATCATTTATGTGATTGAAGACATTTCAATTAAAAAATTAATTGGATCAATTAATTTCGTGATTGAATCAGAAACAAAATTTTTTGTGTGTTATTGTTTTGATTTTAGCTTTAAACCAACAAAATTATTTTCTTCAGAAAATCTTGTCAAAATTTTATTTCCATAGATATTTTTGTAAATTTTTTTTCTAACAAAAATTTTGTCAAATTTTTTTATTCTAAAGAATTTTATGTAATTTTATTTCTATAGAAAATTTTGTCAAAATTTTTTATCAAAAACATTTTATTTAAAAAAAATATATTTCCGTTCCGTAAACTTTGTCAAAAATTTATTTTTATAGAAAATTTTGTTTCAATTTTATTTCTATACAAATTTGTCCAAATTTTATTTCCATAGAAAATTTTGAAATATTTTATTTCTATAAAAAATTTTGCAAAATTTTATTTCTATACAAAAATGTTGTCAAAATTTTGTTTCTGTAGCAAATTTTGTCAAAATTTTGGTTCCACAGAAAATTGTGTCAACATATTTCTATAGACAATTTTGACAAAATCTTATTCCTCTAGAAAATTTTGAAAAATTTTATTTCTATAAAAAAATTTTGCAAATGTTTTTTTTTTCAGAAAAAATTTATTTTTATAGAAAATTTTGTCAAAAATTTATTTTTATGGAAATTTTTGTCAAAAATTTATTTTTATAGAAAATTTTGTTTAAATTTTATTTCTATAGAAAATTTTGAAAAATCTTATTTCTATAAAAAAATTGCAAAATTTTATTTCTATAGGAAATTTTGCAAAACCTTTTTTCTATAGAATTTTTTTTCTATTGAAAAATATATTTTAATAGAAAATTTTATTTTTATAGAAAATTTTGTTAAAATTTATTTTTAAAGAAAACCTTGTCAAAAATTTATTTTTATAGAAAATTTCGTCAAAAAGTTACGTATATAGAACATTTTGTTAGATTTTATTTCTATAGAAATTTGTCAAATTTTTATTTTGCTATTGTTTTCATTTCAGCGCAAAAGCATGCCGTAGAGACCAACAATAACATTTTTCTAAAGAAAATTTAGTCAACATTTTATTTCCATAGAAAAGTTTGTCAAAAAAAGAAAATTTTCTCAACATTTTTTTCTAAAGAAATTTTTATAAAAAAATATAGTATTTCTCATTCACCAATCTACCAAACCGTAGAAAATCTACCAGTTTTGGTATAATTCTACCAACTGTAGCAACCGTGGTCCTGAAGCGTAAATGTAGCCCATCAATAACAACCTCTTGTCAGAACTGGGACTGTTGCATATACACCAGGAATTAGTCCTGTAGCAGTCCTGCAGTTGATCAATTTCCCGTAGGATGTTGAGAGCCTCCGTACAATTTAAATAGTTTTCTATAGACATACAATTTTGACAATGTTTTTTATATGTAGCTAATGTAATCAATTAAAAAATAAATTGGAAATTTTTTAATAAAACATTTTGTCAAAATTCTATTTCAATAGAAAATTTGGCCAAACTTTTATTTTTAGAGAATATTTCATTTTTATAGAAAATTTTGTGAAAAATGTAGTTTTGTAGAAAATTTTGTCAATAATTTATTTTTATAAAGGGTGATTCTTTTGAGGTTAGGATTTTCATGCATTAGTATTTGACAGATCACGTGGGATTTCAGACAGGTGTCAAAGAGAAAGATGCTCAGTATGCTTTGACATTTCATCATGAATAGACTTACTAACGAGCCACAACGTCGAATTTTCAGTGAATGGGCCCTAGAAAAGTTGGCAGAAAATCCGCTTTTTTATCGACAAATTTTGTTCAGCGATGAGGCTCATTTCTGGTTGAATGGCTACGTAAATAAGCAAAATTGCCGCATTTGGAGTGAAGAGCAACCAGAAGCCGTTCAAGAACTGCCCATGCATCCCGAAAAATGCACTGTTTGGTGTGGTTTGTACGCTGGTGGAATCATTGGACCGTATTTTTTCAAAGATGCTGTTGGACGCAACGTTACGGTGAATGGCGATCGCTATCGTTCGATGCTAACAAACTTTTTGTTGCCAAAAATGGAAGAACTGAACTTGGTTGACATGTGGTTTCAACAAGATGGCGCTACATGCCACACAGCTCGCGATTCTATGGCCATTTTGAGGGAAAACTTCGGAGAACAATTCATCTCAAGAAATGGACCGGTAAGTTGGCCACCAAGATCATGCGATTTGACGCCTTTAGACTATTTTTTGTGGGGCTACGTCAAGTCTAAAGTCTACAGAAATAAGCCAGCAACTATTCCAGCTTTGGAAGACAACATTTCCGAAGAAATTCGGGCTATTCCGGCCGAAATGCTCGAAAAAGTTGCCCAAAATTGGACTTTCCGAATGGACCACCTAAGACGCAGCCGCGGTCAACATTTAAATGAAATTATCTTCAAAAAGTAAATGTCATGGACCAATCTAACGTTTCAAATAAAGAACCGATGAGATTTTGCAAATTTTATGCGTTTCTTTTAAAAAAAGAGTTATCAAGCTCTTAACAAATCACCCTTTAGAAAATTTTTGTCAATTTTTTTCCATAAAAATTTTGTCAAAAAAAAAGTAAAACACAAAAAAAATGTTCCATAGAAAATTTTATCAACAATTTTTTCCATAGAAATTTGTTATTAAAATTGTGTTTCTATAGAAAATTTTCTCGAAACTTTATTTCTAAAGAAAATTTTGGCTAACAAATTTTCAATAGAAATAATTTTTTTTATTTTCTATAAAAATAAAATTTTCTATAGAAACAAAATTTCAAAAATTTTCTATAGAAATAAAATGTTGACATTTTCTATAGAAATAAAATTCTGCCAAATTTTCTATAGAAATAAAAATTTGACAATTTTTTTTCGTGTTGGGTCATACCCTCAAAGTCCATTGTAAGTAAGATCTCCCTATTTAAAGTAGTAATAACTTTCCCTTGTTGGTGCAAGTAAAATCGTTAAAATATTTAAAATTCGATACGTTTACAATTTAAGGGATTCTTATATATACTCTAATTGTCGGTAATAGAAGAGATCATAATATGTGGTATTGCAAAAATTGCAATATTACATAGCTTAGGAAGAAAAAACAGTTTTTTTCGTAATATCGACAAAAATTTTATCAAAACCTTAAAAATAAGATTTGTGGAATTTGGTAGATTTTTAGTAAAATTTTATTAAAATTACGGCAGAGTATTTTTTGGCACGAGTCGTTATCATGCTTATGCCACTACCTTCTATGAATTAGATGGCCCTCTCAATCGGTGAATTCGAAATTCGTGACTGAAACAAACCGAATTCAATAATTGCAATATCATAGACCATAAGTATGGATCATGGAATACCGTCTAAACTCACATCTTCTCCAATCGACCACAAATTGATTGGTAAACCATTGCGAGATGTTACCATCGTTTTCCTTAAATTTGTTTTTGGCCAGCATTCAGCTCTCCATAATGGTTCTTTGCCTTATACCATCTGCCGCATAAACATCTTTGGTCATATTGCATATGCTGGGGTTTTTGTTCAATTATTTCGTAATCGAATCATGTCATGAGTTTTTGTGGCTGAATGATTTCATTTTATTCTTTCACAAAATTCACTCAGTGTATAATGGTGGCGGTTGAAATGAAATTTCGACATTCCAAAAATGGCAAATCTCTTTTTCGGGTTATGAAACGGAAGAAGAGGGAAAAAATACCAACGTATAAAGAGGAAATATTGAAATCGCTGAGAGATGTTTTCAGTGCTTTGAAGGAAACGGAAATTGGTTGTTATTAAAAATCAATTGAGTGATAAAAATGATAATTTGGCCATATATAGAATGGTAGTTTGAATAAATATCCAGAAGAAGGATTAAATAGAGAGTCTTTATAGATGCACACGTACATCTCAATATGGAGAATGTTGAAACAATGCAGCACGGTTCTGTAAGACATGGACAAAGCAATAAAAAACAAGTAAGTATAGTCTAAAGTCTGGCGGGGACGACTTTATTATACCCTTCACCACTATGTAGACCAAAATTTGTGTGACCATCTCAACTCCTTCCAATTTGTTGGGAGTTATTATGAATGTTGATATTCCCATGTATAAATATTTATATCTTAAGGTATATATTCCCATATACAAATATTTATATCTGAAACGATTTGGAGACAATTTTTTGTACTTCTTCGAAATCGCTAGAATTAAATCGGCTAACACCCTGGGATGAAACACAATGTTAGTAAAAAACAAGTAAGTAGAGTCTAAAGTCGGGCGGAGCAGACTATATTATACCCTTCACCACTATGTCGACAAACATTTGTGTTACCATCTCAACTACTTCAAATTTGCTGGGAGCTATATAAAGGTTTGAATCTCCAGATACAAATACTTTTAATGGAGACAATTTTTTTGTATTTCTACATAATCTCTAGAATTAAAATTTAAATCGGATAACGCCCTGGGATGAAACACAATGTTAGTAAAAAAAAAAATATGGGACATATGAAGCGAGAGAAATTTTAATGCAATTGTACAAAAGAGCATTTATGATTTATCAGACGATACATATGTATTCGAGATATTGGAGAATTTTAGTAATATTTACAATTTTTGCTACCCATCAGTGGCGATTTTACAAGGATATTGGTTAAATCTCGCCAAGATATGTGGTCAAGTGTGGGTTGTGATATATTATTTGGCCAAGACGGGCGACTTGGAGCCCTATTTAAAACTCAACCGTTCTGTGGAAATTCTGGCATTACAGTGTATGGGATATGATTAATATATGGGGAAATCATCACAGAATTTTGTATAAAGTCAGGGAATTTTGGCCATATTTGTATAAACCGGAAAAAACGTATATATGGAGGCTTTATCTAAATCTGAACCAAATTAGATCAAACTTGACACACTTAAATATCATATATTCTCTGTAGAAACTATCCAGTCAATTGTAGGAAAATCCTAACTTTGGCCCCCGTGGTCATATGAGTGTAAAGATATATATGGGAGCTATATCTAAATCTGAACCGATTTCAACCAAATTTGGCACATTTACCGATACTATTAAACGTAGTCCTTGTGCAAAATTTGAAGCAAGTCAGGGAAAAACTCTGGCTTTTGAGGCCATATAAGTCCAAATCGGACGAAAGATATATATGGGAGCTATATCTAAATCTGAACCGATTTTAACCAAATTTGGCACGCATAACGAAACCGTTAAACCTACATCTCGTGTAAAATTTGAAGCAAGTCAGGGCAAAACTCTGGCTTTTGAGGTCATATAAGTGCAAATCGGACGAAAGATATATATGGTAGCTATATCTAAATATGAACCGATTTCAATCAAATTTACCAAGCATTGGTAAAATGCCAACTCTACTCTCTGTGCAAAATTTCACGAAAATCGGTGGCCTCTGTTGTCATATGAGTCTAAATCGGATGAAAGATATATATGGGAGCTATATCTAAATCTGAATCGGTTTGGATAATATTCTGCAAGTCTTTCGAGACTCATAAAATATTCGGATGTACGAAATTTGAAGAACATCGGTTGATAAACACGCCAATTATAACCAGATCGAGGATAAATATATATGACAGCTATATCTAAATCTGAACCGATATTTTCCAAAATCAATAGCGATCGTCTTTGTTCCCCAAAACGACCCTGTGCCAAATTTGAGGACGATCGGACTTAAACTGCGACCTGTACTTTGCGCACAAAAATACATGAACAGACAGACGGACAGACAGACAGACAGACAGAGAGACGGACATCGCTAAATCGACTCAGCATTTAATTCTAAGGCGATCGGTATACTAAACGATGGGTCCCAGACTTTTCCTTCTTGGCGTTACATACAAAAGCACAAATTTATTATACCCTGTACCACAGTAGTGGTGAAGGGTATAACAGGTTGGCTGATAAGTCCCCAGTCTAACAAAGAAAAACACATTTTTTTGTCAAAATTCGTTGTTATTATTCAACATAGTTCCCTTCAAGAGCGATACAACGATTATAACGACCTTCCAATTTTTGATACCATTTTGGTAGTACTCCTTCGGTTTTGCCTCAAAATAGGCCTCAGTTTCGGCGATCACCTCTTCATTGCAGCCAAATTTTTTCCCTGCGAGAATCCTTTTGAGGTCGGAGAACAAGAACGGTGGGTGGGGAAGCAATTCGAAGCCCACTTCATGAATTTTTGCCATCGGTCTCAATGACTTGTGACACAGTGCGTTGTCTTGGTAGAACAACACTTTTTTCTTCTTCATATGGGGCCGTTTTGCCGCGATTTCGACCTTCAAACGCTCCAATAACGCCATATAATAGTCACTGTTGATGGTTTTTCCCTTCTCAAGATAATCGATAAAAATTATTCCATGCGCATCCCAAAAAATAGAGGCGATTACTTTGCCAGCGGACTTTTGAGTCTTTCCAAGCTTCGGAGACGGTTCACCGGTCGCTGTTCACTCAGCCGACTGTCGATTGGACTCAGGAGTGTAGTGATGGAGCCATCTTTCCTCCATTGTCACATATCGACAGAAAAACTCGGGTGTACTACGAGTTAACAACTGCAAACATCGCTCAGAATCATCAACACGTTGTTGTTTTTGGTCAAATATAAGCTCGCGCGGCACCAATTTCGCACAGAGCTTCCGCATATCCAAATATTGATAAATGATATGACCAACACGTTCCTTTGATATCTTTAAGGCCTCTGCTATCTCCATCACCTTCATTTTACGGACATTCAAAATCGTTTTGTGGATTTTTTTGATGTTTTCGTCGGTAACCACCTCTTTCGGGCGTCCACTGCGTTCACCGTCCTCCGTGCTCATTTCACCACGCTTGAAGTTTGCATACCAATCAATTATTGTTGATTTCCCTGGGGCAGAGTCCGGGAACTCATTATCAAGCCAAATTTTTGCTCCCACCGTATTTTTCCCCTTCAGAAAACAGTATTTTATCAAAACACGAATTTCCTTTTTTTCCATTTTTTTCACAATAACAAAAGTTGCTTCACAGAAGACGTACTATCTCACAAAATAATTGACTTACAGACGTCAAATTTTGACACGAATCATTTGAAGGTTGGTACTATATAAAAATAATATGCTTTTAATACTACCGACGCCATCTATGTGTCAGACCGGGGACTTATCAGCCAACCTGTTAAATAATGATAAAAATAAAAATTGAAAGCGGAAAAAAAATTTTGCTTTTTTAAATTTCTTCATCCAAATGAATTTCTAAGGCACAACTTCTAAAGCAATGCAAACCATCCAAAAATGGAGTACTTTCGTCCTATGACAAGTCCATGTAAATTTCATTGGAGATGATCCAAGTTTGCACTACTTCCGGATCACAAATTGGGGATCCAAGCTACTTTTTAGGAAGCTCTTTTTTTGCTGGGAAGTGATATAAAATGCAATAAAAATTCCTCTCGACCCATATTCTCTGGTATTTCCCATCCCTGTTGAAGAGCAAGCTTTGTTATTACCCTACTTGCTTGACCACATCTACAAAATTAAAACATAAAAATTAAATCTCTTCATTATCAATGAATTGTCAACATTCCAGAAAATCTAGCTATACCCACTTAAAAAAAAGAATTATTTTGATGACTTACTTTCATTGTGAGGTTGTTTTTGTTAAGACTATTCTCTGAATGACCACAATTTAATTTAAATTCGTTCACAAAAACAATCCAATTTCATTTAAAAGTAGTGAAATGCCAATCAATGTGTGTTCATTGATTAACGATTTATATTATTGAATTACAAATAAAAAAAAAACAGGCAAATTATTTCTGTTGCTCTTGAAATTTTAGTCATCGAGTCGAGTCAGAGCTAGTCCTGTCTCTTCACACCCATTCCAATGGACTAGCAAAAGAACTGCTCAGGCGTGTGTGTGTTTTTTTTCTCATCGTTTATTTCTATGGATACAAATTGATATTTGATTCGATTTGGTGAACATGAAAACATTGTTTGCAACGTGCTTCACATTACCATTGGAGCAAGGGATTGCACAAAAACCCAACACATTGCAAGTTTAAATGAACAAAAAATACTCTCAATGGGGTATACCATGGATTTTGTGTAGTTGCCACAAAAATTACAACATATTTGCAGAACAAACCACAATTTCGTTCAATTGGTTTGGTAGCAATGTAGAGTTCTTCAAATTGGTATTAAAGGTACACAAAATTTTTTTATAGAGTAAAGTGAACTTTTACATTATACGCTTTCAATGGAAATTCAGAAATAACCATAGATTATTAGAAGTAAACTTTAGGTAAATCGGAAAAAATTGGAATGTCTAGACGCTCAAGAGGTCAAAGCGGGAGATCGGTCTATATGAGGGAAATAACAAAACATGGACCCATATACACCATATTCGGCACACTTACAGTGACGAGCAGAATGAGTACATAATTAATTTTTTTTTTCAATTCTAAACGAATAAAAAAGCAGCAATAAAGAAACTCAAAATAATTTATATTTTTCTTTATTCCTTCTTCAATTCTAAATAAAACAAGTAAGGAACGTCTAAAGTCGGGCGGGGCCGACTATATTATACCCGGCACCACATGGTAGATCTAAATTTTCGATACCATATCACATCCGTCAAATGTGTTGGGGGCTATATATAAAGGTTTGTCCCAAATACATACATTTAAATATCACTCGATTTGGACAGAATTTGATAGACTTCTACAAAATCTATAGACTCAAAATTTAAGTCGGCTAATACACTAGGGTGGAACAAAATGTTAGTAAAAATATATGGGAAAAATTTAAATCTGAAGCAATTTTAAGGAAACTTCGCAAAAGTTTATTTATGATTTATCGCTCGATATATATGTATTAGAAGTTTAGGAAAATTAGAGTCATGTTTACAACTTTTCGACGATTTTTCAAGGAAAATGTTGGTATTTTGACCATTTTTGTCGAAATCAGAAAAACATATATATAGGGGCTATATCTAAATCTGAACCGATTTCAATCAAATTTGGCACATGACTATATTACTAATTGTACTCCTAGTGCAAAATTTCAACCAAATTGGGCCAAAACTCTGGCTTCTTGGGCCATATAAGTCCATATCGGGCGAAAAATATATATAGAAGCTATATCTAAATCTGAACCGATTTCAATCAAATTTGGCACACATGACTGTACTACCCATTGTACTCCTTGTGCATAATTTCAAGCTAATCGGGATAAAACTCTGGCTTCTGAGTCCATATAAGTACATATCGGGCGAAAGATATATATGGGTGCTATATCTAAATCTGAATCGATTTTAACCAAATTTGGCACGCTTAGCCACAATGCCAAATCTACTCCCTGTGCAAAATTTCAACCAAATTGGGCCAAAACTGTGGCTTTTATGACCATATTAGTCCATATCGGCCGAAAGATATATATGGGAGCTATATCTAAATCTGAACCGATTTCAATCAAATTTTGCACACTTGACTATACTACTAATTGTACTCCTAGTGCAAAATTTCAACCAAATTCGGCCAAAACTCTGCCTTCTGGGGCCATATAAGTCCATATCGGGCGAAAGATATATATGGGAGCTATATCTAAATCTTAACCGATTTCAATAAAATTTTGCACACTTGACTATACGACTAAGTGCTATGTTTGTACGAAATTTCAAGCAAATCGGTATAAAACTCTGGCTGCTGGGTCCATATTAGTGCATATCGGGCGAACGATATATATGGAAGCTATATCTAAATCTGAACCGATTTCTTCCAAAATCAATAGGGTTCTATTCTGACCCAAATTAGAAACATGTGCCAAATTTGAAGGCGATTGGGCTTAAATTGCTACCTAGACTTTGATCACAAAAATGTGTTCACAGACAGACGGACGGACGGAGGGACGGACGGAGGTACGGAAGGACGGACATGGTTATATCGACTCAGGGATCCACCCTGAGCATTATTGCCAAAGACACTATGTGTCTATATCTAAATCTGAACCGATTTCAATAAAATTTGGCACACTTGAATATAGTATTAATTGTTCTTGTGCAAAATTTTAAGCAAATTAGGGTAAAACTCTGGCTTCTGGGGCCATATAAGTTCATATCGGCCGAAATATATATATATATATATATATATATATATATATATATATATATATATATATATATATATATATATATATATATATATATATATATATATATATATATATATATATATATATATATATATATATATATATATATATATATATATATATATATATATATATATATATATATATATATATATATATATATATATATATATATATATATATATATATATATATATATATATATATATATATATATATATATATATATATATATATATATATATATATATATATATATATATATATATATATATATATATATATATAGATATATATATATATATATATATATATATATATATATATATATATATATATATATATATATATATATATATATATATATATATATATATATATATATATATATATATATATATATATATATTCATTCTGAGCCAAAACACATACTGGTGCCAAATTTGAAGTCGATTGGACTAAAACTGCGACATAGACTTTGATTACCAAAATGTATTCACCCTGGGCACTTTTGCCAAAGACACCATGTGTCTATCTCGTCTCCTTCTGGGTGTTGCAAACATATGCACTAATTTATAATACTCTGTTTCACAGTGTGGCGCAGGGTATAAAAATTAATTGGATCAATTAATTTCGTTTGTGAATCAAAAGAATTTTCTTTGTGTGTATAGGAGCGACTCGTTGGACCACACAAAGAAAAAGAAAAGCAGAATCCAACCTAAAGAAATGAAATACTTACGATCTACTTTATTCTATAACCTCTGAACGACAGAATAGGGGGAATAAATTAAAATGGCACGGACGTCTTGTAAGAATGACAGATAAACGATTTTCGAAACCACGTCAACAGGCAAAAGATGGAGAACAATATTGCAAGACACTATCAATATATCCATGTCAGAACGAACGCTAGAACTGCGAAGAACTCAGAAGAATGGAGTATAATTATATACGGCCGTAAGTTCGGCCAGGCCGAATCATCATGGATTGCGTAGAAAATTCTACGCTTTCCATTCTATCGCCCACAATCAAATTACTTGGCTTGTGATGACAGTTACCGATGACAAGGTATATTAAACCTCCTTAACATTGTCTTCTAAATTGTATGGGAGTCCATATGGAGTCTATGCTAGATAAATAAAGGCAGAATAAATACCTACGTATGCCTCTTTAGTTCTTGGGGCTATTATAGGGCCATATTTCATCCGGATCGGATGAAATTTACTCTTCCAATTAGCTTCGGATCGGTTTATACACACAAAAAATTTTTTTTCTGATTCAATCACGAAATTAATTGATCCAATTAATTTTTTAATTGAAATGTCTTCAATCACAGAATTGATAGTATCAATTAAAAAATTAATTGATAGTCAATTAAAAAATTAATTGATCCAATTAAATATTTAATTGATACTATTAATTTGTGTGATTGATTTTTATTTCAATTAAAAAATTTGTTGAATCAATTAAATTTTTAATTGAATATTTTTTAAAACTCAATTAAGATTTTAATTGGAAAAATTTTCGTGAAATTTTTTTCTGTGTATGAGGGTTATGTACAATTATGGACCGATATAGCATATACTAACATCACGTAACAAATTTAAACGGGATCGGATGGGATTTGCTCTTCCGGGATTCTCCTTAAGGCAAATCTGGGTTTATATTAGAGATGTACACGTGAGAAGTAGTTTACTCACGCACACCCACGACGGAAAAATCTTACTCACGCACGATATTGTTTGGTAGGACCCACGCACACTCACGAAACGAAAATGTATACTCGCGCACACTCACGCACGAAAATTTCGTGACTAACGAAAAACACCGAGACTCACGAAAAATATCGTGACTCACGAATAATTTTATGTGTAATTTACCTTAGCGACGTGTCTAAAAATCAAATCTGGAAATCGGTTTCTATGGGACTATATATAATTATGAACCGATATGGTCCAATTTTTGCATGAATGCAGGGTATATGCTAACATTCAACCGGATCATATGAGGGTTGCTCTTCCAGGAGACTCCGTAAGGAAAATCCGGGGATCGGTTAATATGGGGGCTATATATATTTATGCACCGATATGAATCAATTCTTGCATGCTTGTTGGAGGGCATATACTAACATCACGAACCACATTCGAACCTGATCGTATAAAATTTGCTCTTCCTAAGACGTCCGCAAGCCAAATCTGGGGGTCGGTTTATATAGGGGCTATATCTAACAGTGACCTGATAATGTCCATTTGCAAAACCATCTGACCTACATTAATTACAACTACTTGTGTCAAGTTTCAAGTCGATAGCTTGTTTCGTTTGGAAGTTAGTGTGATTTCTACAGACGGACGTCTTTAGATCGACGTGGGTATAAAAAGGGTAAAAAGCTTCTCACTGAAATGTGAACAGAGGTCCTAAATTTTCTTGAATTTATCGAAAAATATGTATGTTCTTAGTTATATCATATCGGCGTTTGTCGTATAGTTTACCAAAGACCTTTAATACGGCGAGTCGTATCATACAGTACTACCATAAACTAATTTTCTAAGTGAGTCTTGCCAACTAAGCTGCCACTTTAACATATCAAGAAGCATCTAATTCCATTTATAAAATAAAATAAAACTTTATTGATCAGAATTTATTTACTGTTATTACAATTGCCACATTGTCTTTGTAATAAATGAAGGAAACCACTCCACTGATATGGTATCGCAACTAGCCATTTAGATAATATCTCGCCCACTGGCAATTACACTACAAATTGAAGCCATAAACACAAAACAGCTAAACACATATCACCATGTAGGAAAACTCATGAAAACCCATGCGAAAGTATTTCCCGACACCAAAGGATGCACACAGACACACACACACATAAAAATCTATCGGAATAAATGGCAAACTTTAGTGCTTCTCTCTTTCTCTTAAATTCATTCATTGCAAAATGGCATTGCCTGAGTGGTGTAATGAAAATAGTCGGGAAAGTGATGGCATTTAGCATGAAAATGTTTTCCACAACCAGTATTTCCACATTATTCAGTCATCCGATGCATCAATATCTATTGAACTATACCTTATACGTTTAGTTTATATAGCTGTCGTTGGCATTGATCATGACAATGATGTTTATTTGTTTGGCTGGATGCGCTCTTGTTCTAGTCAATGAGACAAAAATCAAATGGAGCTGAAATCGCTGTAGGGACCATAAATTATTTGCCTTTTGTTTTGTTCTGAATAGAAAACAGGACATCACGTTTAAGTTTTATGGTTTTTTATTGTTACAAGCATAAACTGGGTTATAAATGATAACCTTGCTGCCGTATATGTACACAGGTCCAATGGAAATAAGACTGATTTGGTTGAAATGAGTGAATAGGTAATGTTTGGTTTTAGCATCTTTACCTAAGGTAAAACCCAGCAAAAAAAGAGCTTCCAAAAAAGTAGTTTGGATCCCCAATCTGTGATCCTGAAGTAGTGCAAACTTAGATCATCTCCAATGAATTTTACATGGGCTTGTCATAGGACGGAAGTACTCCCTTTTTGGAAGTTAATTTGAATGAAGAAATTTAAAAAGCGAAAAAAAAAATTTTTCAACCAATTTTACTTTTTTTCATTCATGTTTTATTACACAATTATTTTCCTATTATCTAATTTTCACAATTTGAAAAACTTTTTCGCTCTGACCAGGGTTTGAACCTGGGTTTGCTGGTACCATAACAGAACGCCTTAGCACACTCAGCCACAAACGCCATTGAACATAAAGCGTCGAAAGGTCAATTCAAATGTTTGTGATATGATCGTAATACGACACCAAGGAATAACATTCTAATTGCTTCTCGAGATGTTCTTTATTAGTATGAACGAAAAAATAAGAAACGCAGGTTCAAATCTCACCAGCGGCAATTTTTTTTAATATATTTTGCTAAAAAATTATTTTTTTATGTCATGCATCGTTTTTATTTTTTATTTTCGGCATATATTTTCGTACAAGTATATTTTTTCCATTAAAAATCAAAAAAAAAAAAAAAAAAATTAAAAATTCTCGTAATTTGCAAAACCTTCTCAAAAGAACTGGAGGCGAAAAAGTCAAATCCCAGCGGGTATGAAACTTATTTTTTTTATTATTTTTTATTTTACTTTTTTATTAATTTCCATTTTTTTTTTAGTTTTTTATTAGTTTTCTATTTTTTTTTTTGTAAAATTTAATTATACAAAATTTGCACTTAAAATAGCCTGATTGCGTTCTTTCTAATACTTGTCCACAAGGACTGCATCGGAAGTAGAAAAAAATCATTGGGGGATCCCTTTAGAAGAAATGTTTGTGCACTTGTCCAAAAGGACTGCAGCGGAAGTGGAAAAAACTCATTGGGGGATCCCACGATGCGCTTTATAAGAAATGTTTGTGCACTTGTCCAAAAGGACTGCATCGGAAGTGGAAAAAACTCATTGGGGGATCCCACGATGCGCTTTAGAAGAAATGTTTGTGGACTTGTCCAAAAGCACTGCGTCGGAAGTTGAAAAAACTCGATGGGGGATTCTGGGATGGGCTTTAAAAGAAATGTTTGTGGAACAACTTCCAATTTTTTTTGCTGGGAAGCTATTCGATAAATAGGAAATGTTTAAAACCCGTAAGGAGACTGCCAATACACACAACCAAATAAAACATGAATTTGTACATAATTGATCATCTGTGATGAGCATTCGAGACTGTTTGTACTGATATAATGTGTATTTCGTACATCTTTACATTACCGTTTTTATACCCTGCTCCACACTGTGGAACAGGGTATTATAAGTTAGTGCATATGTTTGCAACACCCAGAAGGAGACGAAATAGACACATGGTGTCTTTGGCAAAAATGCTCAGGGTGGGCTCCTGAGTCGATATAGCCATGTCCGTCTGTCCGTGAACACATTTTTGTAATCAAAGTCTAGGTCGCAGTTTTAGTCCAATCGACTTCAAATTTGGCACAAGTATGTGTTTTGGCTCAGAATAGATCCCTATTGATTTTGGAAGAAACCGGTTCAGATTTAGATATAGCTCCCATATATATATATATATATATATATATATATATATATATATATATATATATATATATATATATATATATATATATATATATATATATATATATATATATATATATATATATATATATATATATATATATATATATATATATATATATATATATATATATTTCGCCCGATATGGACTTAAATGGCCCCAGAAGCCAGAGATTTACCCCAATTTGGTTGAAATTTTGCACAAGGAGTAGAATTAGCATTGTAGCTATGCGTGCCAAATTTGGTTGAAATCGGTTCAGATTTAGATATAGCTCCCATATATAGCTTTTGCCCGATTTACACTCATATGACCACAGAAGTCAATTTTTTGCTCCGATTTAGTTGAAATTTTGCACAGGAAGTAGAATTAGCATTGTAGCTATGGGTGCCAAATTTGTTTGAAATCGGTTCAGATTTAGATATAGCTCCCATATATAGCTTTCGCCCGATTTACACTCATATGACCACAGAGGCCAATCTTTTGCTCCGATTTAGTTGAAATTTTGCACAGGAAGTAGAATTAGCATTGTAGCTATGGGTGCCAAATTTATTTGAAATCGGTTCAGATTTAGATATAGCTCCCATATATAGCTTTCGCCCAATTTACACTCATATGATCACAGAGGCCAATCTTTTGCTCCGATTTAGTTGAAATTTTGCACAGGGAGTAAAATCAGCATTGTAGCTATGCGTGCTAAATTTGGTTGAAATCGGTTCAGATTTAGATATAGCTCCCATATATAGCTTTCGCCCGATTTACACTCATATGACCACAGAGGCCAATTTTTAACTTTTTGGTTGAAATTTTGCACAGGGAGTTGAATTAGCATTGTTGCTATGCGTGCCAAATTTGGTTGAAATCGGTTCATATAGCTCCCATATTTATGTTTTTCTGATTTCGACAAAAATGGTCAAAATACCAACATTTTCCTTGTAAAATCGCCACTGCGTAGTCGAAAAGTTGTAAAAATGACTATAATTTTCCTAAACTTCTAATACATATATATCGAGCGATAAATCATAAATAAACTTTTTCGAAGTTTCCTTAAAATTGCTTCAGATTTAAATGTTTCCCATATTTTTTACTAACATTGTGTTCCACCCTAGTGCATTAGCCGACTTAAATTTTGAGTCTATAGATTTTGTAGAAGTCTATCAAATTCTGTACAGATCGAGTGATATTTAAATGTATGTATTTGGGACAAACCTTTATATATAGCCCCCAACACATTTGACGGATGTGATATGGTATCGAAAATGTAGATCTACAAAGTGGTGCAGGGTATAATATAGTCGGCCCCGCCCGAGTTTAGACTTTCCTTACTTGTTTTTTTTTTTTTTTTTTGTTTTGAGTGGAATCGTAAAAATGTTGTCCAAAAAAGGTAATTTTCTGTAGAATCGCTTTATTTTTTTTAATGATGCAGTTTTAGTGGAGATAACTGCATTCTTTCTAAAACTATTGACGTTGTTATGTTAGTTTGAGAGTAGCTGTTTTGTTTGTTGTGGCGTGTGTGAGTATTGTGTTTTGTTTGTGTGGAGAAGAATGGTTGAGAGCAGGGACGGAAAATGCAGTACTATAGTACTGTTTTCAATACTTTTTCACCCTGGTCAGTACCGTAGTACCCCCACGAACGATTTAATACATTTCGTGCAGACATTTTTGAGCCGATATAAGATTTATGGTACAATAGTTTTGACAAAATATTTTAATCATTATTGTTGTTTTTGATTTCAGCTTAAAACCATGCATTGACTAAACTACAAGTGTAGCTTAACCAACAGAGGAAAAGTACGCTTGTACGCAAATTTATTTGGGCAAAGCCCTATAGACTGCAAGATGGTTGGATGTACAGCTGTTTCGCAATTACCACATTCCTCATCAGCATCCTCCACTTGCAGCAAAACTATCAACCACGAATAAATTAGACTTATTTGCTAATAGTCTTTTACAAATTTGGCAAAAAAGACAAAATCAGGAGGGAAGAAAATCTCGATTTTGTAAAAGCCACGATTTTATTGAATTTCAATAATGTTTTAGTCGAAAAAAGCATGCGATTCTATATTACGTTTCCACACGAATACTTTCTAGATCAGAAGTTATCGATCGCGTACCAAAATAATGCGTACCATTACAGTCACGGTCGAAACTTGAGACAAAACTAATCTACCAACATTTGGAGAAAATCTTACTAAAAACTACAAAAAAAAAAATATTATTTTGCAAAAATGTTGTCAAAATTATATTTCTAAAAAAAATTTTGTAATTTTTTTTCTTTTGTAAAATTTTGTCAACATCTTATTTTATTTTTTGTCAATTTTTTTTATAGAAAATCTTGTGAAAATTTTATTTCTATAGAATATTTTGTCAAAATGTTATTTTTTAGACAATTTTATCAAAATTTAATTGCTATAGAAAATTTTGTCAAAATTTTATTTCTATAGAAAATTTTGTCAAAATTTTATTTCTATAGAAAATGTTGTCAAAATTTTATTTCTACAGAAAATCTTGTGAAAATTTTATTTCTCTAGAATATTTTGTCAAAATGTTATTTTTATAGACAATTTTATCAAAATTTAATTGCTATAGAAAATTTTGTCAAAATTTTATTTCTATAGAAAATTTTGTCATAATTTTTTTTTCTATAGAAAATTTTGTCAAAATTGTATTTCTATAGAAAATTTTGTCAAAATTTTATTTCTATAGAAAATTTTGTCAAAATTTTATTTCTATAGAAAATTTTGTCAACATTTTATTTCTATGGAAAATTTTGACAAAATTTTATTTCTACAGAAAATTTTGACAAAATTTTATTTCTATAGAAAATTTTGTTAAAATTTTATTTCTATAGAAAATTTTGTCCAAGTTTTACTTCCATAGAAAATGTTGTCAAAATGTTATTTTGTGAAAATTTTATTTCTATATAAACTTTTATCAACATTTTATTTCTATTGAAAATTTTGTCAAACTTAATTATATACGTATTTAATCGGCCTTTCTTAGTTTAATATATACCACATATGGACTACTTTGCAATGTAGAAGACGGTATTAGGAAGTTTTAAGATACCTTGCCATCGGCAAGTGATACCGCAACCGAAGTAATTCGATTGTGGATGACAGTCTTCAGTAGAAGTTTCTACGCAGTCTACGATGGAGGGTACATAAGCTCCGGCCTGGCCGAACTTGCGGCCGTATATACTTGTTTTTATTAATTTTAACAAAAAATACAAAGTGTGATTCATTAGCAGTCCAACCAAAAAAACCATAAAATATTTGAATTTAGGTATTTAAGTTAATATGAATAAAATATTTTTTTATATATGCTCAGAAGTATAGCATACACTCCTGAAGTGTTTTTATTATCCAGATCGTTAAAAATCCGTGAAACTCTTTGCTAAAAATTGTGTCCCTAATTATATGACCACCACTGCATATCAGTACTAATACTTTTACTCGGGTATGACGTTGGAGTAAAGTGCTTCGGTGCAAGCATACCAGCAGTCGAAAAATAAGTATTTCGTCGCAAACATAAAGGGTGATACGGTCAAAATTTGGTCAATATAAACTTGACGTATTTCTTCAATTTTGCATTTAAAAAACCTGAACACCCCTCATTTCGAAGGTGTGTGTGTGTAGAGAATGTTGTTCCTATTTTGATTTTGGAATTCACTCTTCAGTTGTCGAAATGCCGTCCAAGCAAGAAGAGCAGCGTATCAAAATTTTGCTCACGCATCGCGAAAATCCGAGATACTCGCACGCAAAGCTGGCAAAATCGCTAAAAGTTGCCAAATCAACCGTTACAAATGTAATTAAAGTGTTTGGGGAACGTTTGTCGACAGCCAGGAAGTCTGGATCGGGGGGAAATCGAAAACCGGAAGCCGCTGAGACGACAAAGAGAGTTGCCGGTAGTTTCAAGCGAAACCCCAACCTCTCTCTCCGAGATGCCGCAAATAAGCTGGGTGTATCGTCTACAACCGTGCATCGAGCCAAAAAACGAGCCGGACTATCGTCTTACAAGAAGGTAGTGACTCCAAATCGCGATGATAAACAAAATACGACGGCCATAGCGCGATCCCGGAGGCTGTACACGACGATGCTGACGAAATTTGACTGCGTGGTAATGGACGACGAAACCTACGTCAAAGCCGACTACAAGCAGCTTCCGGGACAGGAGTTTTATACGGCAAAAGGAAGGGGAAAGGTAGATATTTTCAAGCACATAAAACTGTCAAAGTTCGCATAGAAATATCTGGTTTGGCAAGCCATCTGTACCTGTGACTTGAAAAGCAGCATTTTCATAGCTTCCTGTACTGTCAACCAAGAAATTTACGTGACAGAGTGTTTGAATAAACGTCTGTTGCCTTTCCTGAAGAAACACGGTTGTTCTGTACTGTTTTGGCCGGATTTGGCATCTTGCCATTACGGTAAAAAGGCCATGGAGTGGTACGCCGCCAACAACGTGCAGGTGGTTCCCAAGGACAAGAACCCTCCCAACACGCCAGAGCTCCGCCCAATTGAGAAATACTGGGCTATTATCAAGCGGAACCTAAAGAAGACCAAAAAACTGCTAAGGACGAGCAGCAGTTCAAGGCAAACTGGCTTTCTGCAGCGAAGAAGGTGGACAAGGTGGCTGTACAAAATCTGATGGCAGGTGTCAAGCGTGAGGCCCGGCAATTCGGATTTGGAAAAGAGAAAGCCTATCTGAATATTTTCCTGAATTTTATACTAATTGAACTTGAAAAAGAAATTTAATTTGATTTTTTAAATAAACGATTTCACCGATTTACACGCGATTTCCCTTGACCAAATTTTGACCGTATCACCCTTTACCAGCTCTCCAAAAAGGAATTAAAATTAGGTATGGATTAGAATTTATCATATATTTTTGGTGCTTTTTACCTTTCGGGAGTTCGTATCACTGATTAACAGTAATTGGGTTGGATTTTTCATACATAAAAAAAAGTGAACCATCTATTTCACAAAAGCCAATTTAACTTGGAATTATTACGTTTGGAGAAAGTTTCTTTTTTGCGTACATTAGTTAAATGAACTAAAACAAGTATATACGGTCATAAGTTCGGCCAGGCCGAAGCTTATGTACCCTCCACCATGGATTGCGTAGAAAGTTCTACGAAAGACCGTCATCCAAAATCGAATTACTGGGGTTATGGTAATACTTACCGATGACACGGTATCTTAAAACTTCTTAACATCGTCTTCTATATTGTAAGTTAGTCCATACGTGGTATATATTAGAAAACAAAGTATATATAGGTAAGCCTACAAATAATTAAGAACCTTTATGGACTTTTGCGCGGTAATTAGAGAGCCAGAATTGAAATATGAGGGTCGCTTATATTGGGGCTATATACAATTATGAACCGATATGGACCATTTTTGTGTGATTTGGGATCGGTTTATCTGAGGGCTATATATAACTATAGACCGATATGGAACTAGTTAGGCATGGTTGTTAACGGCCATATATTAGCACAACGTACCAAATTTGAACTGAATCGGATGAAATTTGCTCCTCCAAGAGGCTCCAGAACCAAATCTGGGGATCAGTTTATATGGGGGCTATATATAATTATGAACCGATATGGATCAATTTTTTCATGGCTATTAGATACCATATACTAACACCACGTACCAAGTTTCAACCGGATCGGATGAAGTTTGCTCCTCCAAGAGGCTCCGGAAGTCAAATCTGGGGATCGGTTTATATGGGGGCTATATAATATTATGAGCCGATATGGACCAATTCCTGCATGGTTGTTAGAGACCATATACTAACACCTCGTACCAAATTTTAACCGGATCGGATATTTCGATGTGTTACTAACGGAATGATAAATTCGTACTTCTCACAAAATAGTTCATTATTTCCTAAAATTTGTAAATTTTTTAATATATACGTATGTATACAAAGCGCTACATTTCTCAACTTTTTCTTAGTTTTATTGTAAAAAAAAAAACAAATTGCGAAAATATTATCATACTGAAAAAGGTATTGCCGTGAGGCCAAAGATTTCATGTCCTTAAAATAGGAAAGCGAATTTAACCTAGCGTAGAAGACGCATTTCTCCGATATAAAGTTGTTTTCTTATACACAGTCTCACACAAGTTTACATACGATTAAAGAATGTGTATTTTGTTTAAATAATAAAATATTATAAACTATGCATATACATACTTTAATTTTTGTAAAATAATTTGAGAAACAAAGTACTTGTTAATTTTAAAGAAATTTTTTTGGTGTGGTTTATAAACAACAACGAGAAACCTGTTTAGTTAGAAGGTTAAAAACTCAGCGGTATGTAAACTTGTGTAAGACTGTGTATGTCATGTTAGCCTGATACCGAAACAGGCAATTGACGTCCAAATGCATTATATCTAATTATACAATTATTTTTCGAGCTTTATGGACAGATATAGATTAAGGAACATGGTTAATAGAGCCATTGAAAAGAAAACGCCAGATACAAATCTATACACGCCTGGACTGTACATGTTTCGGTTCGGGCGAATGAACCTTTCCACAGCCTTTAGTATAGATCTGGCTGAGAGAGACCCGAGTGCTCGATTAAAAGAAGACTATTTTGTGAAATAAATAGTTATGTTTTTATAGAATAAGTACTCATAGGACCAAATGATAAACTACGATATAAATATTTCTCTCCTTGAAATTTTCATGTGAATTTTAGTGAATATTTCTTAATATTAAAAATAAATCAAACATTCCCCGAATATTTAATTTTTTCAATGATTTGATGAATATACCACTTCACCATCTTTTGATATACATTCCCAAGGTAATACAATGCATTTCCTTGGCAAACTTCCTCGCTCCTTTATGAACTGCGCTAAATCTTCACATTGTCATCAAGTCATCGGCAGCAGTCTGCTACCGGCAGTGTTGACACAAGTGATTTTTTTTACAATACCCCCGATAAGTATTCCCCAGTGCAAAGGAAATTGTCATCGGCTTGAGTGTGCGGAAAATTGTGAGAATGTGTATTAAGCACCTCGGTTCTGAGGAGTTAACACCACACACTATCCCCAACACATATGTACTCGCTCTCGGTTAAGGAAAATGCGATTTAGTGTTCGCGGTGTGCATATTACATTGTGGCCGCAAAAACAATTGCTGCAGTCCATTTAACTATAACATGGTTCTTTTGGGACCATTTGATTTAGCTCGAAATCAATTTTGGAGATTATAGTCAATACTACTGTGGGCAAAACAAAAAATATAAATAGAAATAGAAATATAGAAATAAAATTTGTCAAACTTTTGTTTTTAAAGAAAATTTTTGCAAAATTTTATTTCTATAGAATATTTTTGCAAAATTTTATTTCTATAGCAAATTTTGTCAAAATTTTATTTCTTTCGAAAATTTGTGAAAACTTTATTTCTATAGAAAATTTTGTCAAATTTTAATTTCTCTAGAAAATTTTTGCAAAATTTTATTTCTATAACAAATTTTGTCAAAATTTTATTTCTATAGAAAATTTTTGCAAAATTTTATTTCTGCAGAAAACTTTAGCAAAATTTTATTTCGATAGAAAATTTTGTTAAAATTGTATTTCTTTAAAAAAATTTAAACCATTTTATTTCAACAGAAAATTTTGTCAAAATTTTATTTCTATAGAAAACTTGTCAAAATTTGATTTCTATAGAAAATTTGTCAAAATTGTATTTCTATAGAAATTTGTCAAAATTTTATTTCTGTTGAAAATTTTTGCCAAATTTTATTTCTTTAGAAAATTTTTTCAAAATTTTATTTCTATAGAAAATTTTGTTAAAATTTTATTTCTATAGAAAATTTTTTCAAAGTTTTATTTCTATAGAAAATTTTGTCAAAATTTTATTTTAATAGAAAATTGTGTCAAAATTTTATTTTAATAGAAAATTTTGTCAAAATTTTATTTCTATAGAAAATGTTGTCAAAATTTTATTTCTATAGAAAACTTTGTCAAAATTTTATTTCTATAGAAAATGTTGTCAAAAATTTTATTTCTATAGAAAATTTTGTGAAAATTTTATTTCTATAGAAAATTTGGTCAAAATTCTATTTCTATAGAAAATTTTGTCAAAATTTTATTTCTTTTGAACATTTTGTCAAAATTTTATTTCTATAGAAAATTTGGTCAAAATTCTATTTCTATAGAAATTTTTTTCAAAATTTTATTTCTATAGAAAATTTCATCAAAATGTTATTTCTATAGAAAATTTTGTCAAAATTTTATTTCTATAGAAAATTTTTGCAAAATTTTATTTCTACAGAAAATTTGGTCAAAATTTTGTCAACATTTTATTTCTACAGAAAATTGTGTCAAAATTTTATTTTTATAGAAAATTTTGTCAAAATTTTATTTCTATAGAAAATTTTGTCAAAATTTTATTTCTATAGAAAATTTTGTCAAAATTTTATTTCCATAGAAAATTTTGTCAAAATTTTATTTCTATAGCAAATTTTGTCAAAATTTTATTTTAATAGAAAATTGTGTCAAAATTTTATTTTAATAGAAAATTTTGTTAAAATTTTATTTCTATAGAAAATTTTGTCAAAATTTTATTTCTATAGAAAATATTGTCAAAATCTTATTTCTATAGAAAATTTTTGCAAAATTTTATTTCTACAGAAAATTTGGTCAAAATTTTGTCAACATTTTATTTCTACAGAAAATTGTGTCAAAATTTTATTTTTATAGAAAATTTTGTCAAAATTTTATTTCTATAGAAAATTTTGTCAAAATTTTATTTCTATAGAAAATTTTGTCAAAATTTTATTTCCATAGAAAATTTTGTCAAAATTTTATTTCTATAGAAAATTTTGTCAAAATTTTATTTTAATAGAAAATTTTGTCAAAATTTTATTTTAATAGAAAATTGTGTCAAAATTTTATTTTAATAGAAAATTTTGTCAAAATATTATCTCTTAGAAAAGTTTGTCAAAATTTTATTTATTCTACATTTATTTCTACAGAAAATTTTGTCAAAATTTTATTTCTATAAAAAATTTTTGCTAAATTTTATTTGTACAGAAAATTTTGTCAAAATTTTGTTTTAATAGAAAATTTTGTCGAACTATTATTTCTATAGAAAATGTTGTCAAACTTTTATTTTTATAGAAATTAGTCAAAATTTTATTTCTGTTTAAATTTCTTTCAAAATTTTATTTCTATGAAAAATTTCTCCAAAATTTTATTTCTATAGAAAATTTTGTCAAAATTTTATTTCTATAGAAAATTTCATCAAAATGTTATTTCTATAGAAAATTTTGTCAAAATTTTATTTCTATTGAAAATTTTGTCAAAATTTTATTTCTATAGAATTTTTTTTCAAAATTTTGTTTTTATAGAAAAATTTGTCAAAATTTTATTTCTATTGAAAATTTTGTCAAAATTGTATTTCTATAGAAAATTTTGTCAAAATTTTGTTTTTATAGAAAAATTTGTAAAAATTTTATTTCTATAGAAAATTTTGTCAAAATTTTATTTCTGTAGAAAAAATTGTCAAAATTTTATTTCCATAAATTTTTTTTTTTTTTTTAAATTTGATTTTAGTATAGAACATTTTTTAAAAATTATATTTCTAAAGAAAATTTTGTCAAAATTTTATTTCTATTGAAAGTTTTTGCAAAATTTTATTTCTGTTGAAAGTTTTTGCAAAATTTTATTTCTATACAAAATTTTTTCAAAATAGTTTTTCTTAGAAATGTATCAGACTATTCAGTCTATTGTGATACCACATTGGTGAACTTCTCTCTTATTACTGAGTGCTGCCCGATTCCATGTTAAGCTCAATGACAAGGGACCCCCATTTTATAGCCGAGTCCGAACGGCGTTCCACATTGCAGTGAAACCACTTAGAGAAGCTTTTAAACCCTCAGAAATGTCACCAGCATTACTGAGGTGGGATAATCCACCGCTGAAAAACTTTTTGGTGTTCGGTCGAAGCAGGAATCGAACCCACGATCTCTTAGTTAGAAAGAAGTGTTTTGCAAAATCTGATAAAACATGAAAAATTCCACCAATCTACCAAACAGTAAAGAATATACCAGTTTTGGTAGAATTCTAACTGTGGCAACCGTTTTTCCATGGCCTCAAAATTTGGTAATAAAAACATGCATTCTTAACGCTTCAACCGCTTCTATAGATGTCGAAAATTCGACTGATTTTTACTTTTGGACTCATACGCGCAAATCCATGATTCACCACTTGTCACAATGTCATACACATGTTATGAAGTACCGCACACGTATTTTGGGAGCATTTCTTTTGACCCATCAAGACGAGACTTTTATGAGCGATTGAAAAATTGTGTGGGATCCAACCGAACAAATTTTTTGACGGTCAAATGGTCATGCAATAATATTGAATCTAACATATACAAGTCCCACTCAGAGAATGAAGCCGACCCATTTTTTCGGCGGCGGCTAACACTAATTTTTTGCTTCTAGCGGAGGCGGCTTGACGCTACGCCGATATAAATTTGTCTATTCGACGGCGGACAACTATACATTATAAAATCATTTTGAAGTTATCCGAATGGTAATGAGATTAGTTGTACAGCCAATTTTGCATTTCATTCCAATTCTCTGAGCTAAATTTTTGCAAAACTATTATGGCTGCTTGATACTGCCGGATTTTGGGTGGAAAGTTCAATATTTTGACAAAAAATACAACTATTATTAATAAGTTTTTTCTTTTCTGATTTAAATCAATATTTTGGTTAATTGACGGCTCATTTTGAGTCGAGATGAGTCGACATATTCGGCGGCGGCTTCGACTGGCAAAAACTGGTTGGCGGCTAAAATCGTCGGCACGACTCGGCGGTTTCATTCTCTGGTCCCACTAATGATCAATGTTGTCTCAATCTCCCAATAGGTCACGATCTTGCAATATCAGATGACGCACAACAGCAATCCATTACGAAATCCGTATTGGAATGAACTACGACCTAGATTGAAGTGTTCACCAATGGTATGGTGAATCATCGGTAAACACTGATCCTTCTTATTCTGATTCTTCATTGGGTTCAGTATCGTTATTATACGCTCCACCAGAGGAGGGATAGATGTAATGTAATCATGCTGCAGTTTTTAATATTAAAACTATTGTATTAAAATTTTGACTGCAAATCGTTTCTTCCATCTACACAATAACCTACGGCTACTGTTTACACGTGCTGTTAATCATTTGTCTGTGGATTCTATGATTTTCACTGCTCTTTACCAAATCACCAGGA
The DNA here is from genome assembly GCF_050003625.1 of Haematobia irritans. NCBI lineage: Eukaryota > Metazoa > Arthropoda > Insecta > Diptera > Muscidae > Haematobia > Haematobia irritans. Next base: position 204,651,823 of record NC_134397.1, on the reverse strand, counting down.
TCTGCATTTGTCATTGGTGCCATTTCGGCATTATTAGTGATTACCACTAACCAGTCGGTTAGTGAATAGGATGGACGTGCAAGTGACATGCTGAGATTTCTATTTGCCACATAAAGATTTCTAAGATTCACACATCCATACATCAGTGTCTCTGCAAGTCTTGCCATTTCGTCATGCAGCGTTAGCAACTGCATTGGAGTGGGGCGGACATTCACTTCACAATCACCACCAAAAGCATTTGGAAAGGAACAAATCATTTCCTGTAACACCTCTTGTGGTTATTGTCCAACATCCGTTAGTCTATGCATTGTCATTGGGGCCTGGAGATGTGTTCCCTTTGGTGTCCATCGTAGTACGAGTATGTACTATGGCTGCAACCACTAAACTGCAATATGACAATTAAGAGAGGTACTTACATGACCCGATAGAGGAAAAGGGTATTATAGGAAGGTGCGTCTGAACACCCTCAAAAAAATCGCTTCTCTAACATATGTTCCAAACATATTTTGCATGAAGCACATTGGACACTACCGAAACATTAATATATTTTTTTTATGTGAACATATTATATGTTTGGAAGCATTTTGAGCCCAAAAAAATTATATGCTTGGAAGAATTTTTCCCAAAGAAGATTGTGCTCATTCCCTCACATAATTTTCACGTCCACGAAATTTGTTAGTTCTTGGCATCTTTTTCTGTAATACAAATAATGTTGAAGAAATTATTCAATTTTAGAAATTTTTTAAATTTTACCTTTCGCTGGACGGAGCATCGAACCGAGGAACATACAGTTTGTAAGCCAACACACTATCCACTGGGCTAAGTAGCTATTATAGTCACCAGTAGACAATTATCGTTATGTTACATTTATATAGCATAGTTTGCAGCGCCCACAAGCCCATGCAAACATAACATTATTTAACAGAAACATACATTTGTTGCCCACGTGGAGCAGTGGTTAGCATGTCTGTGGGTTCAATCCCTACTCCGACCGAACACCAATTTTTTTAATTTACACATATATATTTATACTATATTAAATTTTTATAATGAAACTTCGAAATGTGGGTTATTAAAGATTTACAGTCAGAAAACCAGTGCTTGCTTTTTTTTTGTTTTTGTAACAAAACACGTTCCGATTTCTTTTAACGAACCAAGAAAAAAATTGTGTCCATAATGCCAAAATGATAAACAAAACACATGTCCACATATACATAAAATGTTGCTTTCAAGGCGAAAACACATGGTGTTTTTTTATACCCACCACCATAGGATGGGGGGTATATTAACATTGTCATTCCGTTTGTAACACATCGAAATATTGCTCTAAGACCCCATAAAGTATATATATTCTGGGTCGTGGTGAAATTCTGAGTCGATCTGAGCATGTCCGTCCGTCTGTTGAAATCACGCTAACTTCCGAACGAAACAAGCTATCGACTTGAAACTTGGCACAAGTAGTTGTTATTGATGTAGGTCGGATGGTATTGCAAATGGGCCATATCGGTCCACTTTTACGTATAGCCACCATATAAACGGACCCCAAAATTTGGCTTACGAGGCCTCTAAGAGAAGCAAATTTCATCCGATCCGCCTGAAATTTGGTACATGGTGTTAGTATATGGTCTCTAACAACCATGCAAAAATTGGTCCACAACGGTTCATAATTATATATAGCCCCCATATAAACCGATCCCCCGATTTGGCTTGCGAGGCCTCTACGAGAAGCAAATTCCATCCGATCCGGCTGAAATTTGGTACGTGATGTTAGTATATGGTCTCTAACAACCATGCAAAAATTGGTCCACATCGGTTCATAATTATATATAGCCCCCATATAAACCGATCACCAGATTTGACCTCCGGAACCTCTTGGAAGAGCAAAATTCATCTGATTCAGTTGAAATTTGGTACGTGGTGTTAATATATGGCCTCAAACTCCCATGCAAAAATTGGTCGATATCGGTCCATAATTATATATAGGTCCCATATAAACCGATCCCCAGATTTGACCTCCAGAGCCCCTTGGAAGAGCAAAATTCTTCCCATTCGGTTGGAATTTGGTACGTGATGTTAGTATATGGTATCCAACAACCATACAGGAATTGGTTCCTATCAGTCCATAATTATATATAGCTTCCATATAAACCGAAGCAACCGAAGAAGCAAAATTCATCCGATCTGCTTGAAATTTGGTACGTGGTGGTAGTATATGATATTTAACAACCATGCCAAAAGTGGTCCATATCAGTCCATAATCGTACATAGCCCCATATAAACCGATCCAGAGATTAGGTTTTGGAACCTCTTGGAGGAGCAAATTTCATCCGAGTGAGTTGAAATTTGGTACATTGTGCTAGTATATGGTCGTTAACAACCATGTCTAACTAGGTCCATATCGGTCTATAGTTATATATGGCCCTCAGATAAATCGATCCCCAATCACACAAAAATTGGTCCATATCAAGTTCATAATTGTATATAGCCCCCATATAAGCGACCCCCATATTTCAATTCTGGCTCTCTACGTACAAAAAGTCCATATCGATTCGTAATTATTTGTAGACTTAACTATACATAACTTTTTTGTCTAATATATACAATGTATGGACTAAATCACAATTCAGAAAACGATGTTAAGAAATTTTAAGATACCACAACCCAAGTAATTCGATTGTGGATGACAGTCTTTCGTAGAAGTTTCTACGCAATCCATGGTGGTGGGTACATAAGATTCGGCCTGGCCGAACTTGAGGCCGTATATACTTGTTTTTTTTTTTTCAAATATCTATTCTCTTGCTTCCGAATGTCTATTCTCTTTACTCCGAATATTCATTCTAATATTCAAATTAAATAATATTTAGACTTAAGCATGTCAAATTTTTGGCCTTATCAACAGTTTTCCGAAACAAGCGGTTTCACAGAAATTTCTCTCTTTTTATTCTCTCGCTGTGTTATGTTTATATCTTTCGTCAACCCTCCCGGTTTCCATCTCTGGTTGTTTCTCTCTGTCGCGCTCTGAATAAAATATCACAACATATATATGTTTACTCGAAATTTGTAAATTTATATATGTTTACATTCACACATATTTTAGTGCTTGGATGGACATTTTGTTGGATCCTAAGATTTTGACCTTCCTTTAAGAATTTTGGCATTGATTCCGAGCCAAAAATGCGGATTCTTTAAAATAAGGAAATTTTTTGTGACCTATCTGGATTTAAATCTAGGATCTATAAAATTAAAATTAGGTGTGCACGAAATTCTCGTGACACGGGAGATTCACGCATAAATCACGTGAGTCGTGAACAAGATACAAAGCAAGTCTCGTGAATGGGACTAAAATAAATATGTCGTTCGTGAGAAATACAATTTATTCGTGAATGTGGGTGAATAAAATTTCTGCAAAATCATGCTCACGAAAAAATCAAGATTTAATTCATACTCGTATGTTAACTGAAATTAATTTAGCTCTCGAACTATATTCTATTTTTGAATTTTGTTACCTTTGGTGATTTCCGTTTGGAAAACGTCGTGAGTCTCGTGAATTTTCGTGAATCACGTGAATTATCGTGAATCGTGCGTGAGTCTTTAAAAGTAGTTCGTGCGTGACCGTGCGCGAGTTCTGGTTTTCATTTCGTGAATGTGCGTGAATGGGATGGGCTACCACACGTATCGTGCGTGAATAAACATTTTGCTTCGTGAATGTGCGTGAGTGTGAGTGAAATTTCAGTCACGCGCACACCTCTAATACAGACCTCATTTATCGAATTTTCATTCTATTTTTCCGGTATATTAATAAAGCTATTCACGTACAAACAAATGACAGTTTAAAATCCAAATTATGACGGATACTTCGAAGTAAACAATATTTTCTTAATTCCAAAAAAAAAAAAACTTTAAACCAAAGATGCTAAATCTTCAAAATAAGTCTTAGTCTATATTTAGTCTATATTTTAAATCTAAAGATTCAATATTTCAGTTAATTTAAGAACGATTTCTTTAAATCAAAAATGTGTTTATTTTGTTTAAGGAAAATTTGCCTTAGTTTAATAAAGGGATGCAAATTTTCAAAATGTGTGTCCTAAATTTAATGAAAAACAAGTAAGGAAAGTCTAAAGTCGGGCGGGGCCGACTATATTATACCCTGCAATACTTTGTAGATCTAAATTTTCGATACCATATCACATCCGTCAAATGTGTTGGGGGCTATATATAAAGGTTTGTCCCAAATACATACATTTAAATATCACTCGATATGGACAGAATTTGATAGACTTCTACAAATTCTATAGACTCAAAATTTAAGTCGGCTAATGCACTAGGGTGAAGCACAATGTTAGTAAAAAAATATGGGAAACATTTAAATCTGAAGCAATTTTAAGGAAACTTCGCAAAAGTTTATTTATGATTTATCGCTCGATATATATGTGTTAGAAGTTTAGGAAAATTATAGTCATTTTTACAACTTTTCGACTAAGCAGTGGCGATTTTACAAGGAAAATGTTGGTATTCTGACCATTTTTGTCTAAATCAGAAAAACATATATATGGGAGGTATATCTAAATCTGAACCGATGTCAACCAAATTTGGCACGCATAGCTACAAT